>NW_027650096.1:0-175246 GCF_965287045.1 Carcharhinus amblyrhynchos | reverse complement strand
AGAGTAAAGCTCCCTCTACACTGTCCCCATCAAACACTCCCAGGACAGGTACAGCACGGGGTTAGATACAGAGTAAAGCTCCCTCTACACTGTCCCCCCCATCAAACACTCCCAGGACAGGTACAGCACGGGGTTAGATACAGAGTAAAGCTCCCTCTACACTGTCCCCCATCAAACACTCCCAGGACAGGTACAGCATGGGGTTAGATACAGAGTAAAGCTCCCTCTACACTGTCCCCCCATCAAACACTCCCAGGACAGGTACAGCACGGGGTTAGATACAGAGTAAAGCTCCCTCTACACTGTCCCCCATCAAACACTCCCAGGACAGGTACAGCACGGGGTTAGATACAGAGTAAAGCCCCCTCTACACTGTCCCCCCATCAAACACTCCCAGGACAGGTACAGCACGGGGTTAGATACAGAGTGAAGCTGTTGTGAGCGGAGCTGGCAGTTTGCCGCAGGGTTAGGATACCTTGAGGAACTCGGTCAGGGTGTTGTAGATGTGAGCTCCCTTTGGAAGGAAGAAGCAGCTCCCAGGACTCATCTCGTGAAAAAAGAACAGCTCCTGTTCCTGAGAGAGAGAGACAGACAATGTTCAATAAATCCTCAACGGTGTATACCACCTAGAGTACCCCCGCGTGTCCCTGCGTCATCCTGACTGACCCCAAACCCCCTCCCTGTGTAACCCTGCATCACCCTGACTGACCCCAAACCCCCCCACCCCCGTAACCCTGCGTCACCCTGACTGACCCCAAACCCCCCACCCCCGTAACCCTGCGTCACCCTGACTGACCCCAAACCCCCTCCCCGTGTAACCCTGCATCACCCTGACTGACCCCAAACCCCTCCCCGTGTGTCCTTGCGTCACCCTGACTGACCCCAAACCCCCCCCGCCGTGTAACCCTGCGTCACCCTGACTGACCCCAAACCCCCCCCGCCGTGTAACCCTGCGTCACCCTGACTGACCCCAAACCCCTCCCCGTGTGTCCCTGCGTCACCCTGACTGACCCCAAACCCCTCCCCGTGTAACCCTGCGTCACCCTGACTGACCCCAAACCCCCCCGCCGTGTAACTCTGCGTCACCCTGACTGACCCCAAACCCCTCCCCGTGTGTCCCTGCGTCACCCTGACTGACCCCAAACCCCCCCCGCCGTGTAACCCTGCGTCACCCTGACTGACCCCAAACCCCTCCCCGTGTGTCCCTGCGTCACCCTGACTGACCCCAAACCCCTCCCCGTGTAACCCTGTGTCACCCTGACTGACCCCAAACCCCTCCCCGTGTAACCCGGTGTCACCCTGACTGACCCCAAACCCCCCCCCTCCCCGTGTAACCCGGTGTCACCCTACTGACCCCAAGCCCCCGACCCCCACGTCACCATGTACAATCTGCGCCGGCTCTGGAGCCCCCTCCCTCAGTCACTCCCTCCACCCGCTCCCTCTCTCTCGGCCAAGGGCAGGGGTGGGGGGGGGTTCCCCTCACCTTGCCAATTTTCCGATGGTCCCGGTTCCTTGCTGCTTCCTGCAGGCGATCCCACTCAGCCAGCCCCTCGACATCCGGGAAGGATATTCCGTGGATCCTGTGCAGTGGCTCCATGTCCGGATTGCCGGCCCAGTGCACCGCGGTACTCTGCGTCCAACAAACGCCAGGAAGGGAAAGTCACCACCTCCATCACACAGACCGGACAGCGCACGAACAGGCCATTCAGCCCCTCTCTTCCACACCAGCACTGCTGCCCTGCACCAGCCTCCTCCCACCCCCATCACCATATCTACCCTTTCACCTCCCCTCACTCCCCCCCGTGGGAGAGTGTGAAACCCCCTCTACACTGTCCCCCCCATCAAACACTCCCAGGACAGGTACAGCACGGGGTTAGATACAGAGTAAAGCTCCCTCTACACTGTCCCCCCATCAAACACTCCCAGGACAGGTACAGCACGGGGTTAGATACAGAGTAAAGCTCCCTCTACACTGTCCCCCCATCAAACACTCCCAGGACAGGTACAGCACGGGGTTAGATACAGAGTAAAGCTCCCTCTACACTGTCCCCCCATCAAACACTCCCAGGACAGGTACAGCACGGGGTTAGATACAGAGTAAAGCTCCCTCTACACTGTCCCCCCATCAAACACTCCCAGGACAGGTACAGCACGGGGTTAGATACAGAGTAAAGCTCCCTCTACACTGTCCCCCCATCAAACACTCCCAGGATGGGTACAGCACGGGGTTAGATACAGAGTAAAGCTCCCTCTACACTGTCCCCATCAAACACTCCCAGGACAGGTACAGCACGGGGTTAGATACAGAGTAAAGCTCCCTCTACACTGTCCCCATCAAACACTTCCAGGACAGGTACAGCACGGGGTTAGATACAGAGTAAAGCTCCCTCTACACTGTCCCCCATCAAACACTCCCAGGACAGGTACAGCATGGGGATAGATACAGAGTCAAGCTCCCTCTATGGTGACTGTTTCAGTGAGGGGAGGGGAAGGCAGTGGGTGGAGCTGGAGAAGTTTAACGTGACACAGAGTGACCCACCTTCTCGATGCGGAAAGCTTTGATCTGGCCCGTGTTGCTGATGTGAGGCCCTCGACATAGATCAACCAAGGGACCGCACCTGGAGGTCAGACAGGTTTGAGGTTATTCGTGGGGGCTGAGAGTGCACTCTTTAATGGGACGGAGGGAGATGGAGATCCCTCGCCCACACCACACTGACTCAATCTGCTGACCAGCCCACAAGGTACAAGTCAGGAGTGTGATGGAACACACTGCCGTTCGTCAGCCCACTGACCCAACTGATCAAGATCCCGTTGCAATTGGAGATAACTTTCTTCACTGTCCACGATGCCACCAATCTTGGTCATTTGCAAACTTACTAACCATGCCTCCTATATTCTCATCCAAATCATTAATATAAATGACAAATAACAGCGGGCCCAGCACCGATCCCTGAGGCTGGTCACAGGCCTCCAGTTTGAAAAACAACCCTTTATAACCATCCTCTGGCTTCTGTCATCAAGCCAATTTTGTATCCGTTTAGCTACCTCACCCTGAGGTTGTGCCCCCTCTGGTTCTAGTTTTTCCTACTAGTGGAAACATCCTCTCCACGTCCACTCTATCCAGGGCCTCGCAGTATCCTGTAAGTTTCAAAAGATCCCCCCCTCATCCTTCTAAACTCCAACAAATACAGACCCAGAGTCCTCAACCCGTTCCTCAATAAGAACAGGGAAGAGAGCCTGGGTGGATTGTTGCTGGCACAGGCTCGGTGGGCCGAATGGCCTCCTTCTGCACTGTAGGGGATGTTCAGAATGGGGCGGTGAAAGGGACTCGCATCCAAACATGTTCACAATTCAACACCTGCCAGCCTGCACGGCCGTGGATTACCTGTAGACGGTGGCGGTCGGAGTCCTCACCTTGTCTGCGATGAACCGTAACTTAAACTTGTTGTACTGGAGGAGGAAGAGAAAGATTTCTCAGACTTACTGCCCCTGCCGAAGCGCGCAGGAACTCACCGAGCTGCTCCGTCCTGCCCAGGCCCCCACCTTGAAAAGCTCCAGTAATTCCTGAGTCGGAACCTCCACCCTCTCGAACGGATGTCGCTCTTCCACCAGCGACCTGCAGACTCGCTCCAGCTCTGGAATGTCACTGCCCGGATCGGATCTGTATGGGGGACAGGGAGAAACGGAGAGAGGGAGAAAGAGAAAGGTGAAGTGAGCCGGGGGTGGGAACATGGCAGTGATTCAGATGTTCTTTAAGGAATATAAGGCAGTGTTTAGTGGGTGGCACGGTAGCACAGCGGTTAGCACTGCTGCTTCACAGCTCCAGGGCCCCGGGTTCGATTCCCGGCTCGGGTCACTGTCTGTGTGGAGTTTGCACATTCTCTTCGTGTCTGTGTGGGTTTTCTCCGGGTACTCTGGTTTCCTCCCACACTCCAAAAGATGTGCAGGTTAGGTTGATTGGCCATGCTATGAAATTGCCCCTTGAGTATCCAGGGATGTGTAGGTTAGAGGGATTGGTGGGTATAATATGTAGGGATATGGGGGTAGGGCCTGGGTGGGATTGCGTTCGGTGCAGACTCGATGGACTGAAGGGCCTCTTTCTGCACTGTGGGGTTCTATGATTCTTATGGTCAGACAACCCCACAACAGACCACTGTCCGTGGTAAACTACTCAGCCTTCAGGAGAACAGTGACCACCACACCACACAACCCTGCCACAGCAACCTCTGCAAGACGCGCCAGATCATCGACACGGATGCCATCATCTCACGTGAGAACGCCATCCACCAGGTACACGGTACGTACTCTTGCAACTCGGCTAACGTTGTCTACCTGATACGCTGCAGGAAAGGATGTCCAGAGGCATGGTACATTGGGGAGACCATGCAGACGCTACAACAACGGATGAACGAACACCACTCGACAATCACCAGGCAAGCCTTATAGGAAGGATGTGGAAGCATTGGAAAGGGTGCAGAGGAGGTTTACCAGGATGTTGCCTGGTATGGTGGGAAGGTCTTATGAGGAAAGGCTGAGGGACTTGAGGCTGTTTTCATTAGAGAGAAGAGGTGACTGAATTGAGGCATATAAGATGATCAGAGGATTAGATCGGGTGGACAGTGAGAGCCTTTTTCCTCGGATGGAGATGGCTAACACGAGGGGACATAGCTTTAAATTAAGGGGTGGTAATTATAGGACGGATGTCAGAGGTAGGTTCTTTACTCAGAGGGTAGTAAGGGCGAGGAATGCCCTGCCTGCGACAGTGGACTCACCAACACTTAAATGGTCATTGGATAAACATATGGATGATATTGGAATAGTGTAGGTTAGATGGGCTTTAGATTGGTTTCACAGGTCGGCACAACATCGAGGGCCGAAGGGCTTGTACTGTGCTGTAATGTTCTATGTTAGACTGTTCTCTTCCCGTTGGCGAACACGAGCATTCATCAAAACTGCCAACACAATAAATGATGCAGGCAATCTGTGCACAGCAAGCCCCCATTAACACAAACCTCACTGCAGCTATAATTGGGGCTGGCCAGAGACAGGGGAGATGCCGGCGTAGGACTGGGGTGAGCACAGTAAGAAGTCTCACAACACCAGGTTCAAGTCCAACAGGTTTATTTGGTAGCACTAGCTTTCGGAGTCTCAGGCTCCTTGGTCAGGTGAGTGAGGAGTTGTGTTCACAAACAGGGCATATAAAGACACAAACTCAATTTACAGAATAATGGTTGGAATGTGAGTCTTTACAGGTAATCAAGTCTTAGAGGTACAGATAATGTGAGTGGGGAGAGGGTTAAGCACAGGTTAAAGAGATGGGTATTGTCTCCAGCCAGGACAGTTCGTGAGATTTTGCAAGCTCAGGTAAGTTATGTGAGTTACAGATATTGTGACATGAATCCAAAATCCCTGTTGAGGCCGTCCTCATGTGTGCAGAACTTGGCTATCAGTTTCTGCTCAGCGATTCCGCGTTGTCGTGTGTTGTGAAGGCTGCCTTGGAGAACGTTTACCCGAAGATCAGAGGCTGAATGCCTGTGACCACTGAAGTGTTCCCGAACAGGAAGGGAACAGTCTTG
The DNA here is from genome assembly GCF_965287045.1 of Carcharhinus amblyrhynchos. Classification (NCBI taxonomy): domain Eukaryota; kingdom Metazoa; phylum Chordata; class Chondrichthyes; order Carcharhiniformes; family Carcharhinidae; genus Carcharhinus; species Carcharhinus amblyrhynchos. The sequence goes on along the minus strand of NW_027650096.1, from coordinate 169,670 downwards.
TCTGGTGATTGTCGAGTGACGTTCATTCATCCGTTGTCGTAGCGTCTGCACGGTCTCCCCAATGTACCATGCCTCGGGGCATTCTTTCCTACAGTGTATCAGGTAGACAATGTTGGCCGAGTTGCAAGAGTATTTACCGTGTATCTGGTGGATGGTGCTCTCGCCTGAGATGATGGCGCTCTCGCCTGAGATGATGGCATCCATGTTGATGATCCAGCATGTCTTGCAGAGGTTGCTGTGGCAGGGTTGGGTGGTGTCGTGGTCACTGTTCTCCTGAAGGCTGAGTAGTTTGCCGCGGACAATGGTCTGTTTGAGGCTGTGCGATTGTTTGAAGGCAAGAAGTGGGGATGGCCTTGGCGAGATGTTCGCCTTCTTCAATGAATGCTGAAGATTCCGGGGAAGATGTTGTAGCTTCTTTGCTCCGGGGAAGTACTGGACGACAGAGTACTCTGTCTGCTGTGCCCCGTGTTTGTCTTCTGAGGAGGTCAGTGCGGTTTTTGGCTGTGGCGCATCGGAACTGTTGGACTTTAACTTGGTGTTGTGAGACTTCTTATAGAGACAGGAACCCAGGCAAACTCCCCTCTCCATACGTTATATTGTTAATATTGCAACAAGACCCTAACAGTAACCACTAACCTCGTCAAACCCAACTCACTGACAGCACAGAACATCACTGGGCTATACAGAGGGCCAGTAAGGGCAGGGGACAAAGAGATCAGTCTAAAGGACAGAGGAGGAGTGAGCACCAGGGAGCGAGCGTGGGCAAGTGACAGAGCACAAGAGCACGCACGCGTGAGGGAGAGGGGGAGCGCGTGTAAGAGACAGAGAGAGACTAAGAGAGCATGAGAGGGAGAGAGACTGAGACTGCGCAAGAGGGAGAGAGGGTGTGTGCAAGAGAGAGAGAGATGCCAAGAGAGAGTCAGAGCATGCGCGCACATCAGAGAGACCGAGAGCACGCAAGAGGGACAGAGAGTGCGTGCAAGAGAGAGAGACACCAAGAGAAAGTCAGACCATGCGCACATGAGGGAGAATGAGACTGTGTGTGAGAGGAAGAGACTGAGCATACGAGAGGCAGCAAGGGTGCGTGAGAGAGAGAAGGCGAGAGAGCACGAGGGAGCAAGGGTGTGTGCGAAACAGAGAGACAGAGAGCATGTGCACACGTGAGGCAGAGAGACCGAGAGCGGGCAAGAGAGGGCGAGCGCGCCTGTGAGAGAAACAGAGAGCATGCGTGCGCGAGAGAGAGAGAGAGAGAGAGACCGAGCACGCGAGAAGGAGCAAGGGTGCATGTGAGAGAGAGAGAGAGTGAGGATGTAGCCAGGGAGAGTCAGAGCATGCGCGCACGAGAGGGAGAGAGACTGAGAACCCGCAAGAGGGAGTGAGGGTGCGTGCGAGAGAGAGAGAGAGAGAGAGCACACGCCCGTGAAGGAGAGAGACTGTAAGCGTGCGAGAGGGAGTGAGGGTGCATGCGAGAGAGTGTGTGCACACGAGGGAGAGACACCAAGATTGCGCAAGAGGGAGCGAGGTTGCGCATGAGAGAGAGAGAGAGACCGAGAGACCGAGAAAGAGAGAGAGAGAGAGACCGAGAAAGAGAGAGAGAGAGAGAGAGAGGGGCCAAGAAAGAGAGAGAGCGTGCACATGAGGGAGAGACACCAACAGCATGCAAGAGGGAGCGAGGGTGCGTGTGAGAGAGAGCACGCGTGCCTGAGGGAGAGCGAGAGTGTGCGTGAGAGAGAAACCGAGATCGCACCAGAGGGAGAGAGAGAGAGAGAGTGTGCGAGGGCACAGATAGACAGAGAGAGACGTAGTGAGAAGGTTCAGGATGGGAATTCCTAGTTTCCTGTCCAGGGAGCTGGAATTGCAGCCACCAACGTTGGGGAAGACCGTGCATCAGGAGCGCATGTGCGAGAGGGAGAGACCGAGAGTGTGCCAGAGGCGATTTCCTGACCCAGCAGTCCCCAGCCAAGCGGGACAGGGGGAACCGGACACAGCCGCTGGTCTCTGGAACACAGGCCCGGGGCTGAGGTGAGGCTGGAGAGACAAGCTCTCTCTCTCTCTCTCTCTCTCCCCCCCCCCCCCCAGGGGAAGGGACTAACTTACCGGCACAGAGTCCCAGCTCACCTGCCTTCCATGTAGATATCGTAGAAGAATCCATGCTCCGAGCTGGGCCCACGGCACAGCAGACCCGCGTAGACAATCTCCAGGGCAGCGCCAAGCAAGTGGGCACTGGAATGCCAAAATACCTGCCGGGCGATGGGGAGGGGGAAAAAAGAGAGGCATGAGGTTAATGAACAACACGACAGCAACTCAAGAGTTCAGAGAGCAACACAGCACAGGAACAGACCCTAGGAGTGTGGGACTCGCTCCCATGGGGGGGAGTGGGGATTGGGGGGGAGTGGGGATTGGGGGGGAGTGGGGATTGGGGGGGAGTGGGGATTGGGGGGGCGGGGGGGAGAATGTGGGACTCGCTCCCACGGGGGGAGTGGGAGGGGGAGAATGTGGGACTCGCTCCCATGGGGGGAGTGGGGATTGGGGGGGCGGGGGAGAGAATGTGGGACTCACTCCCACGGGGGGAGTGGGAGGGGGAGAATGTGGGACTCGCTCCCATGGGGGGAGTGGGAGGGGGAGAATGTGGGACTCGCTCCCATGGGGGGAGGATGTGGGACTCGCTCCTGCGCAGGGTGCGGGTGGGGAGAAGAATGTGGGACTCGCTCCCCTCCTACTGTTCCCATGTGGGGGGCTCGAAGGGCTTTTTCAGCGAGCTCCTGCCACTTTCTCCGTCTGTGCAGCCCCTGGAGAGACCACTGCCCCCCTCTCCCGACTCCCCCCCCCCCCCCCCCCCCCCCCCCCCCCCACCCCACTCACCACCCTCGCTGCTTCACTGTCAAATCCCAGAAGATCCACGGTCGAGTCTGTCTCCAGGGGCCGGTGGAGATCCCACAGTTTGCCGTTAACACGGGCCAGCAGCGCGCCGTCCGACAGTCTCCGACTGACAGCCCCCCAAGGAGAAAAGGAAGAAGGGAAGAGAAGGAGTTAGCAGAAGCGGGATACCTCACCCCCTTTAACAAAAAAACCTGGATGAGCGCTCGGCACATTCCGGGCTATGGGCCAAGGGCTAGGGAGTAGGATTAGGAAGGAGTTCAGGCGGTTCTGATCTGTCGGTGCGTATTCGATGGGCCAAAGAGCCTCTTCTGCACAATGGGCAGCACAGAGGGTTAGCACTGCTGCTTCACAGCGCCAGGGACCCAGGTTCAATTCCCGGCCTGGGTCACTGTCTGTGCGGAGTTTGCACGTTCTCCCTGTGTCTGCGTGGGTTTCCTCCAGGTGCTCTGGTTTCTTCCCACAGTCCAAAGATGTGCAGGTTAGGGTGGATTGGCCGTGCTAAATTGTCCCTTAGTGTCCAAAGATGTGCAGGTTAGGGTGGATTGGCCATGCTAAATTGTCCCTTAGTGTCCAAAGATGTGCAGGTTAGGGTGGATTGGTCATGCTAAATTGTCCCTTAGTGTCCAAAGATGTGCAGGTTAGGGTGGATTGGCCATGCTAAATTGTCCCTTAGTGTCCAAAGATGTGCAGGTTAGGGTGGATTGGTCATGCTAAATTGTCCCTTAGTGTCCAAAGATGTGCAGGTTAGGGTGGATTGGCACTCGGTAATATTCTGACCTGGTTGCTCTGCTGATCTGATAGGGGCTGCTCCTCCATGACTCTCCCTCCACAACGGTCCCGTCGGACAGCCTGACCTCGATGGGCCGACTCTCTCCCTCGGCTCGCTCTCTCAGGGCTTCCTCGTGGGCGAACTTCAGTTTCTCAAAGCGCAGGAGCCTCTCTGTGACGTAGCCGGGCCAGGGCTTTCCCTGGAGAACACAGGAAGGAACTTCAATCTGTAAGCAAGGACAAGCGGTGAGGCGAGAGAACGTGGGGATCACAGCCCGTCTCCGTCCCACACACTGAGATTCAGCCAATGGATTTACTAAGTCAAACAGGACAGATTCAATTTGATTTATTATTGTCACATGTATTGGGATACAGTGAAAAGTATTGTTTCTTGTGCGCTACACAAAGCATACCATTCATAGAGAAGGAAAGGAGAGGGTGCAGAATGTAGTGTTACAGTCACAGCAAGGGTGTAGAGAAAGATCAACTTAATGCGAGGTAGGTCCATTCAAAAGTCTGACAGCAGCAGGGAAGAAGCTGTTCTTGAGTCGGTCGGTACGGGACCTCAGACTTTTGTATCTTTTTCCCAATGGAAGAAGGTGGAAAAGAGAATGTCCGGGGTGTGTGGGGGGGTCCTTGATTATCAGAAGCTCGATGAATCCCTACAGTACAGAAAGAGGCCATTTGGTCCTTCAAGTCTGGGCCAACACAATCCCACCCAGGCTTTATCCTCATAACTCCATGTATTTAACCTCCTAATCCCCCTAACACTAAGGGGCAATTTAGCCTGGCCAATCCCCCTAACCTACACATCTTTGGACACTAAGGGGCAATTTAGCACGGCCAATTCACCCTAACCTGCACATCTTTGGACACTAAGGGGCAATTTAGCATGGCCAATCCACCCTAACCCGCACATCTTTGGACACTAAGGGACAATTTAGCATGGCCAATCCACCCTAACCTACACATCTTTCGGACTGTGGGAGGAAACCGGGGCACCTGGAGGAAACCCATGCAGACATGGGGAGAATGTGCAAACTCCACACAGACAGTGAACCGAGCCGGGAATCGAACCCTGGCGCTGTGAGGCAGCTGCGCTAACCCACTGTGCTGCTTTTCCCGGGCAGCGGGAAGCGTAGAGGAACGACGGGGGGAGTCATTCAACACTGAATGATTATAGAGACGTATAAGATAACGAAGGGGATGGATAGGGTAGAGGTAGTGAGATTCTTCCCACTCAGAAAGGACAACAGGACTAGAGGGCACAGCCTCAAGATAAGGGGGTTGCAGTTTAGAATGGAGTTGAGGAGGAACTTCTTCACTCAAAGGATGGTGAATCACTGGAATTCTCTGCCCGTTGAAGTGGTGGAGGCTGCCTCGCTAAATATATTTAAGTTACGGGTAGATAGGTTTCTGATAGACAGGGGATTAAGGGTTATGGGAAGAAAGAGGGAAAGTGGAACTGATCCACTTCAGATCAGCCATGATCTTATTGAATGGCGGGGCAGGCTCGAGGGGCTAGATGGCCTACTCCTGCTCCTATTTCTTATGTTCTTACTGCATCGCTCTGTCACTGGGGATGTTTGAACATAAATAAGAACATAAGAAATAGGAGCAGGAGTAGGTCATCTAGCCCTTCGAGCCTGCCCCGCCATTCAATAAGATCATGGCTGATCTGAAGTCGATCAGTTCCACTTTCTCCCCATAACCCTTAATTCCCTTATCCATCAGAAACCTATCTACCTGTGACTTAAATATATTTAGCGAGGCAGCCTCCACCACTTCAATGGACAGGGAATTCCAGAGATTCACCACCCTCTGAGTGAAGAAGTTCCTCCTCAACTCCGTTCTAAACCACCCCCCCTTTACCTTGAGACTGTGCCCTCTAGTCCTACTGTCCTTTCTGAGCGGGAAGAATCTCTCTACCACTACTCTATCCATCCCCTTCATTATCTTATACGTTTCTATAAGTTCCCCCCTCATCCTTCTAAACGCCAACGAGTACAGATTCAGTCTATTTAGTCTCTCGTCATATGCTAACCCCCTCATCTCCGGTATCAGCCTAGTGAACCTCCTCTGCACTCCCTCCAACGCCAATATATCCTTGCACAAGTGTGGCGACCAAAACTGCACACAGTACTCCAGCTGCGGCCTCATCAGTGCCCTGTACAGTTGCAGCAAGACCTCTCTGCTTTTATATTCAATCCCCCTCGCTATGAAGGCCAGCATCCCATTCGCTGTCCTGACCACCTGCAGGCTGGGTTTTTGCGACTCATGCACAAGGACCCCGAGGTCCCTCTGCACCGTAGCATGCTGCAGCTTTTCGCCCTTTAAATAATAATCCCTCCTACTATTATTTCTGCCAAAGTGGATAACCTCACAGTTGCTAACATTATACTCCACCTGCCAGGTCCTCGCCCACTTCATTTGTTTGCCTTCATTTGTTCATGTCACCCTAACCTGGGGTCACTTACCACCTTGTCGCCACCATCTTCACGGTGCTTTCTGTCACGTTTGCCAACACGCTCACTACAAGGTGCAGTTTCTGCTGGACTCTGTCAATGAGAAGGAACAGAGACCATTATGTGTGAGTGACTTGCTCGTTTAGTTCCATGTTAAGATTCCCTGTCGGTATAAGAAGTTCTCAGCTTGCCAATATTTCACGTTCAACTAATTCTCCCAACACATGTATAACAGTATGATGATCACATTAATATTTGTGGGACATTATCGCTGCAGAATGATGCTGAATGTATCTCTACAGCAAGTCACCGCACTTCAGTCATCTCTCGTGGTTGTTAAATGTGATAATGAATCATAGTGGTTGGGATCAGTGGAACAGTGCAAGAGAGGTGGCCATTTGGCCCATCTAATCAGCACCGACTCATGAGCATAACATCCCACCCGCGCCTGTAACCTAGTATATTTATCCTGCTAACCTCCCTAACCTGCACATCTTTGGACACTAAGGGGAATTTAGCACGGCCAATCCACCCTAACCTGCACATCTTTTGGACAGTGGGAGGAAACCGGAGCAAACCCATGCACACAGGGGGAGAACGTGCACACTCGCACAGACAGTGACCCGAGATGGGAATCGAACCCGGGTCCCTGGAGCTGTGAGGCAGCAAAGTCTTTTTCACCTAGAGTCTGGAACGAACTTCCTAAGAAGATGGCGAAGGCAGGTTTGATCAGGGTAGTCAAAAGGGAGAATTGGATTCCTGTCTGAAAAAAAACCCCAAACATGTGCAGGTTAGGGTGGATTGGCTATGCTAAATTGTCCCTTAGTGTCCAAAGATGTGCAGGTTAGGGTGGATTGGCCATGCTAAGTTGTCCCTTAGTGTCCAAAGATGTGTCGGTTAGGGTGGATTGGCCGTGCTAAATTGTCCCTTAGTGTCCAAAGATGTGCAGGTTAGGGTGGATTGGCCATGATAAATTGTCCCTTAGTGTCCAAAGATGTGTAGGTTAGGGTGGATTGGCCGTGCTAAATTGTCCCTTAGTGTCCAAAGATGTGCAGGTTAGGGTGGATTGGCTGTGCTAAATTGTCCCTCACTGTAACACAAACAGGTGCTGGAGTGTGGCAACTAGGGGATTTTCACAATAATGTCATTACAGCTTAATGTAAGCCAACTTGTGACACTGATAAATAAATTTAAAACTTTGGAACTGCAAAGATTGTAAGATGGGTGGGTAGATTTACTAATTTGATGTATCCCAGCAGTAAAAAAAAATGCATCCCACTCAGAAAGAGACACACATACACACACACACAGATAGATAGAGACACACAGAGTTAGAGACAGACACGCGCGCGCGCGCACACACACACACACACACACACACACAGAGGTAGAGACACAGAGTCAGACAGACAGAAACACACTCTTTTTCACACACACACAAAGACACAGAGTCAGCGAGAGAGAGAGACACACACATACACATACAAAGACAGAGTCAGAGAGACACACACACACACAACCAGAGGCAGAGGCACCAACACACACACACTTAGCAAAGAGAATTAATTTGACTGTGAGATACGACAACAATAGGATTTGAGTAAGTTTAGGCCATCGAGGGCAAGAATGAGTAAACTTTTTTAAAAAGCTGCAAGTTACACAGACCCAGCAGCGTCTCAGGCGAGTCTCTGAGAGATTGAAGGAAGATCCTAGTCTCAGTCTCCTGGCACAGAGACTCCAGGCAGCTCCAGCCATTGTGAGCAGACACATTCATGTCCCTTCCCTGGGCGCAGCCATTGCTGTCCTGGCCCCACCCCATCACTGCCTATTGGCCCAGCCAATGTAGCAATTTCCAGAGCCCGCCTGCCGATTGGCCAACACTAGCCCCGCCCCACAGCAGAGCACTTCCGTGTCCAAATATCCTTTACCCCATTCAGATACACCAATCCCCCTCCCAAATACACCTACTCCCCTCCAAATACACCAATCCCCCTCCCAAATACACCAACTCTCCTCCCAGATACACCTACTCCCCTCCAGATGCACTAAATCTCCCTCCCAAATACACCTACTCCCCTCCAGATACACCAATCCCCCTCCCAAATACACCAACTCCCCTCCACATACACCGGTCCCCCTCCCAGATACACAGTCAGTAATAGATAAAGAGCAGGGGAAGCAAATTCCACTGTTTTTTTCTCCCTCACGTGTTTCTCAAGCATTCTCTTGAATGGACATGAGCTGTTCATTAGGGTTGGGCTTTTCCACGCTGTAACTGGGGGTTAAATGTCCTCTGCCGTGTCCCATCCCAAACACTGCAGCACCGTAAAGAACTCAGGGCAGCGAAACAAAGTATTGCCCTGCCATTTAGAATGAAGCAGAGACTGGATTACATCCACACTCTCTCTACCTCAACTCTCGCCATTCTGCTCATCACACTCAGAGACTCACTGAGATACACAGCAGGGAAACAGGCCCTTCGGCTCAACTCCTCCATGCTGGCCACATTTCCCAATCTGAACTAGTCCCATTTGCCTGCATGTGGGCCCCGTCTCCCTCTAAACCTTTCTCATCCATGTACCTGTCCAAATGTCTTTTAAATATTCTCCTTGTCCCCTCCTCTACCACCCCCCCCCCCCCCCCCCCCCCCCCAGGCAGTTCATTCCACACACACACCATCCTGTGTGTAAAAAGTTACCTCTCGGGTCCCCCCTTTCCCCTCTCAATTTAAACGTCTGCCCTATGGACTGCCCCCCTACCCTGGGGGAAAACACCCCAGCAATTCACCTGATCTGTGCCCCTCTATAAACCTCTATAAGGTCACCCCCTCATCCTCCTACGCTCCAGAGAAAAAAGATCCCAGTCTATCCAGCCTCTCCTTATAATCTGAACCTTCTAGTCCTGCTAACATCCTCACAATGGAGAAAATATAAGATTTGGTGAAAGAAGACCTGGGGCAGGATTCCCAGCAGCGGATGTGGGTCAACATTGGCCACCAGTGAGTACCACCAATGTCTACGATGTTTTGCATGGCTCATCCTGCCCCACCATAAAAATACTGTGGCTACCAGAGCAGGACAGAGGCTGGGAATCCTGCAGAGAGTAACTCACCTCCTGACTCCCCCCAAAGCCTGTCCACCATCTACAAGGCACAAGTCAAGATGGAATATGCTCCACTTACCCGTATGAGTGCGGCTCCCAACAACATTCTCCACTTGCCTGGATGAGTGTCTCTCCAACAACAATCTCCACTTGCCTGGATGAGTGATGAGTGTCTCTCCAACAACAATCTCCACTTGCCTGGATGAGTGCGGTTCCAACAACAATCTCCACTTGCCTGGATGAGCGCGGTTCCAACAACAATCTCCACTTGCCTGGATGAGCGCGGTTCCAACAACAATCTCCACTTGCCTGGATGAGTGCGGTTCCAACAACAATCTCCACTTGCCTGGATGAGCGCGGTTCCAACAACAATCTCCACTTGCCTGGATGAGCGCGGTTCCAACAACAATCTCCACTTGCCTGGATGAGTGTCTCTCCAACAACAATCTCCACTTGCCTGGATGAGTGTCTCTCCAACAACAATCTCCACTTGCCTGGATGAGCGTCTCTCCAACAACAATCTCCACTTGCCTGGATGACCGTCTGTCCAACAAGAATCTCCATTTGCCTGGATGAGTGTGGTTCCAACAACACTCAAGAAGTTCGACACCATCCAGGACAAAGCAGCCTCGCTCGATCGACACGCTAACCACAAACACTCACTCCTTCCACCACCGACACAGCCGTGTGTACCATCTACAAGATGCCTCGCAGCGACTCGCCATGGCTTCTTCAACAGCACCTTCCAAACCCACCACCTCTACCATCTAGGGTGGGTGGGGGGGTGGCAGCAGACACATGGGGAACACCCCCACCTGCAAGTTCCTCCCTCTGAGCCACTCACCATCCCGACTTGGAAATATATCGGCCGTTCCTTCACTGTGGCTGGGGTCTAAATCCTGGAACTCCCTCCCTAACAGTGCCGAGGGTGTACCTACCCCACAAGGGACTGCAGTGGGTTCAAGATGGTGGCTCACCCACCACCTTCTCAAGGGGCAATCAGGGAAGGGTGATAAATACTGGACATAGTCAATGCCCCTCCCCCCCATCTCATGAAAGCATGCAAAAACAGGTTGAGGTATTTGGGATAGTTCCCAAACCATTCACCTCCAACTGAAAGCATATTGGAAAATGGCCACCTCCCAAATCTCTCACACACACCAAGACCATAAGATATAGGAACAGAATGAGGCCATTTGGCCCATCAAGTTTGCTCTGCCATGGCTGGAAAGTTTCTCAAGTCCATTCTTTCCCCCGTAACCTTTGACCGCCCCCCCCTTTACCAATCAGGAACCTATCTATCTCTGTCTTAAAGACACTCAGTGACCCGGCCTCCTCTGTGACAAAGAGTTCCACAGATTCCCCACTCTCTGGCTGAAGAAATTCCTCCCCATCTCTGTTTTAAAGGATCATCCCTTTAGCCTGAGGTTGTGCCCTCTCTGGTTCTAGTTTTTCCTACTAGTGGAAACATCCTCTCCAAGTCCACTCTATCCAGGGCCTCGCAGTATCCTGTAAGTTTCAATAAGATCCCCCCTCATCCTTCTAAACTCCAACGAGTACATACCCAGAGTCCTCAACCCGTTCCTCATCCGACAAGCTCTTCATTCCAGGGATCATCCTTGTGAACCTCCTCTGGACCCTTTCCAAGGCCCGGCACATCCTTCCTTAGATACGGGACCCAAATCTGCTCACAATTCTCCAAATGGGGTCTGACCAGAGCCTTATACAGCCTCAGAAGTCCATCCCTGCTCTTGTATTCTAGCCCTCTCAAAATAGAGTCATAGAGGTTTACAGCATGGAAACAGGCCCTTCGACCCAACTTGTCCATACTGTCCTTTTTTTTAAGCCCCTAAGCTAGTCCCAATTGCCCGTGTTTGGCCCATATCCCTCTATACCCATCTCACCCATGTAACCGTCTAAATGCTTTTCAAAATATAAAATTGTACCCGCCTCTACTACTGCCTCTGGCAGCTCGTTCCAGACACTCACCACCCTCTGTGTGAAAACAGTTGCCCCTCTGGACACTTTCGTATCTCTCCCCTTAAACCTACACCCACCAGTTTTAGACTCCCCTACCTTTGGGAAAAGATATTGACTATCTAGCTGATCTGTGCCCCTCATTATTTTATAGACCGCTATAAGATCACCCCTCAGCCTCCTACACTCCAGAGAAAAAAGTCCCAGTCTATCCAGCCTCTCCTTATAACTCAAACCATCAAGTCCCAGTGGCATCCTAGTAAATCTTGGTGGGGTTGAGGTTACTATCAGATCAGTCTCAATCTTATTGGGTCATGGAATCCCTACAGTACAGAAGGTAAAGGGAAAGTTTATTTATTTGTCACAAGTAAGGCTTACATTAACACTACAATGAAGTTATGTGGGAATCCCCTCGTTGCCACACTCCAGCGCCTGTTCAGGACAATGCACCCTAATCAGCACGTCTTTTGGACTGTGTGGGAGGAAACTGGAGCACCCGGAGGAAACCCACGCAGACACGGGGAGAATGTGCAGACTCCACACAGACAGTGACCCGAGCCGGGAATCGAATCCAGGTCCCTGGCACCGTGAGGCAGCAGTGCTAACCCACGGTGCCACCACAGACACCCCACAGAGAGAGGCCATTCAGCCTGCACCAATCACAATCCTCCAATCCACGTAATCTCCATCCATCTGCCCTGCTAAATCCCCCCAAAGCTAGGATCAATTTAGCATGGCCAATCAACCTAACCTGCACATCTTTGGACTGTAGGAGGAAAGCAGAGCACCCGGAGGAAACCCACACAGACACGGGGAGAACGTGCAGACTGCACACAGACAGTGACCCGAGGTGGGAATCGAACCCCGGCCCTGGCGCTGTGAGGCTGCAGTGCTAACCCACTGTGCCACCCATCTGAACAAAGAACAACACAGCGCGGGAAACAGGCCCTTTGACCCAATGAGCCCACACCGCCATCTTAACAATGTGTTTCTCCTCCTCCACCCTTGACCCATGTCTATGCTTATGGTACCCCCATTGGAAACCAGATTAAGGGGAGAATAATTTAGGGACAATTTGTTACACCAATCAGCCTATCTTTGGGGTGTGAAAGCAATGTGAAAGCAAGACTGGAGGGGCAGAGTGGCCTACTCCTAATTCCCATGTGTAATTCTGTTCCTATGTCTTACACAGTAAGAAGTCTCACAACGCCAGGTTAAAGTCCAACAGGTTTCTTTGGTAGCAAAAGCCACTAGCTTTCGGAGCACCGCCCCTTCGACAGGTCAGTCTTATGGAGAGATTTTTAACGAGGGAAATCAAGGATTGTGGGGATAACGCGGGAAAGTGGAGTTCAAAGATTATCACATCAGATCAGTCATGAGGTCCTTGACTAGCCTTCATAGGGGAGGCAATGGCCCAGTGATATTATCGCTAGATTATTAATCCAGAAACTCAGCTAATGTTCTGGGGGACCCGGGTTCGAATCCCACCACAGCAGACGGTGGAATTTGAATTCAATAAAAAATATCTGGAATTAAGAATCTACTGATGACCCATTGTCGGAAAAACCCATCTGGTTCCCTTTAGGGAAGGAAATCTGCCGTCCTTACCCCGGTCTGGCCTACATGTGACTCCAAAGCCACACAGCAATGTGGGTGACTCTCAACTGCCCCTCCAAGGGGCAACTAGGGATGGGCAATAAATGCTGGCCCAGCCAGCGACACCCATGTCCCACAAATGAATGAAAAAAAGACAAATTCTGCTCCTGTGTCTGATAGTCAAATCTTTAATCAGTAAGGGAAATCCAGGACTACGGGGATAAGGCAGGAGTTGAGGATTGTCACATCGGATTGTCTTGATCTCCTTGAATGGCACAGCAGACTTGATGGGCTGAATGGCCTACCTCTGCTCCCACTTTTAATGTTCACAATTTGAGACAAACAGGGAAAGTGGGGCAGGGAGGCAATTTGCGGGGGCTTCGATTAAAGGGATTTAGATTAGTTTATTTATTTGTGTCACAAGTCAGCTGACATGAAGGGGATGGATAGGGTCGAGGTAGCGAGATTCTTCCCTCTTAGAAAGGACAGCAGAACTAGAGGGAACAGCCTCAAGATAAGCAGGGGGAGGGGGTGCAGTTTAGATCAGAGTTGAGGAGGAACTTCTTCACTCAAAGGGTGGTGAATCTCTGGAATTCTCTGCCCGTTGAAGTGGTGGATGCTACCTCGCTAAATATATTTAAGTCACGGGTAGATAGGTTTCTGATAGACAAGGGAATTAAGGGTTATGGGGAGAAAGCGGGAAAGTGGAACTGAGCCACTTCAGATCAGCCATGATCTTATTGAATGGCGGGGCAGGCTCGAGGGGCTAGGTGGCCGCCTACTGCTCCTATTTCTTATGTTCTGACATTAACACCGCAATGAAGTTACTGTGAAAATCTTCCAGGTTGCCACACTCCTGTTCAGGGACACTGAGGGAGAATTTAGCACGGTGCCCCTTGAGATGTTGGTGGCCAGCTGCCTTCTTGAACCCGCTGTGGTACGGCTAGGTAGGCAGTTCCAGTGTTTCGACACTGTGGCAGTGAAGGAATGGATAATGTGTCCAAGCAGGGCCAGAGTTGGTCTTTAGGGAAGCAAATGCAATGTTCGCATTCCCGGGTCAGAACACTGAATACAGGAGTTGGGACGTCTTGTTGAAGATGTACAAGACATTGGTAAGGCCACACTTGGAATACTGTGTACAGTTCTGGTCACCCTATTATAGAAAGGATATTATTAAACTAGAAAGAGTGCAGAAGAGAATTACTAGGATGCTACCAGGACTTGATGGATTGAGTTATAAGGAGAGGCTGGATAGACTGGGACTTTTTTCTCTGGAGCGTAGGAGGCTGAGGGGTGATCTTATAGAGGTCTATAAAATAACAAGGGACTATTGTTTGTCCATCGTCATCGAAGAGGACCTCGACACCATTAGTCATTTTGAGGCTGGTTGCGGTGTGTCCAAAGATGACTGATCAGGGCCAATTCAGGCACGGAATGTCCTGGCACATATTGGACAGACTTGTGTAGACACTGTAGTTATTGCGCTGGTGGCTCTGGACTTGCGCAGCTCGCGTTTAAGTTGTGCTTCAGCAATACACCTTGCTTCGTGAGCTTGACAGCCTTTGTGGATGAGGCAGCGCCAGGTAGGGAGGTTTTGTGCCAGCGTTTCCCAGGTGGTCGTGTCAATGTCAAGTGACTTCAGGAAGGCCTTGAGTGTGTCTCTGAAATGTTTCTTCTGCCCTCCATGCGAGCGCCTTCCAGCAGAGAGTTCCCCAAAAAGGAGCTGCTTGGGTATGTGCTCATCTGACATATGGATGACATGACCTGCCCACCGGGTCTGTGCTCTCATCAGCAGTGTGTGGACTGATGGTAGACTTGCTCTCGACAGAACTTCAGTGTCTGGTACTTTGTCTTGCCATCTGATGCGTAATATTCTGCGAAGGCAAGTCATGTGGAAATGATTGAGCTGTCTTGCATGCTTTCGATGCACAGTCCACGTTTCACAGGCATACAGGAGGGTAGTGAGTACTGCGGCACTGTAGACCTTCAGTTTTGTTTGTGAGCTGATTCCTCTATGTTCCCATACAGTGGAGCGCAGTCTACCAAAAGCAGAACTTGCCTTTGCTATTCTGCAGTTAACTTCTGTATCAATAGTCACTGCTTGGGAGAGGGAGCTGCCAAGATAAGTGAACTGGCCCACTGCCTATAGTTTCTGCCCTTTGATTGTGATTATGGGTTCTGTGTACGGTGCATGAGGAGCAGGCTGGTGCATGACTTTTGTCTTTTTAACGTTGATGGTGAGTCCAAAGTTATCAAAAGCCGTGGAAAATTTGTCTGTACTGACTTGCATCTCTGGCTCTGAGCCAGCAGACAGGGCGCAGTCATCCGAAAAGAGGAAATCTCTCAGAACAGTCTCTTTCACTTTGGTAATAGCTTGAAGTCTCCTCAGGTTGAAGAGTTTCCCATCCACTCTGTACTTGAGGCTGATTCCAGCAACACTGTCCTGGAAGGCACCATTCAGCATGGCAGTAAACATCATGCTGAACAGTGTGGGTGCGAGCACACAGCCCTGTTAGACGCCATTGGTGACTGGGAATGCCTCAGAGGATTGTCCGCCGTCCAGTACTCTGGCCATCATGGAACTGGCGTACCATCTGAATCAATAACGAGGGGGCTTGGATCAGCTCGATAGTCAATATCTTTTCCCAAAGGTCTAAAAGTCTAAAACTAGAGGGCATAGGTTTAAGGTGAGAGTGGAGAGAAACAAAAGGGTCCAGAGGGGCAATTTTTTTCACACAGAGGGTGGTGAGTGTCTGGAACGAGCTGCCAGAGGTAGTAGTTGAGGTGGGTACAATTTTGTCTTTTAAAAAGCATTTAGACAGTTACATGGGTAAGATGGGTATCGAGGGATATGGGCCAAATGCGGGCAACTGGGACTAACTTAGTCGTTAAAAAAAAAGACGGCATGGACAAGTTGGGGCCTGTTTCCATGCTGTAAACCTCTGTGGCTCTCTTACTCAATGCACCTAACTCGCGGTGGGGGGGGGGGGGGGGGGGGGGGGTGTGTGTGCTGACATCCTTTGGCGCTCTTTAAGACGGCGCAAAGGTCGTTTAGATTTGAAACAAGTCGGGTAACAAAGAGCAGAACGACCGACACAAAATCCAGCGGCCTGGGATTCCTCCCCTGGAGTTCGGGAAATCGACACGGGCCAATGTGACGGAGCTGTTGCGCCGAATATAGAGACAACATCTATGTACTTAGAAAAATAAACTTTATTTCAACTCCAGCACAGATTATCAACATTAATAGGTTTGAAATGCGACTTCCAGTGACCCTTCCCTGTTTAAAAAGAACGTTTGCAATAGAGACAATAAAGAGTGGGGCGACCGCTACACGCGACTGGGAAAAACATCCCAGTCGTCAAACTCATTGACCTAGATCTCTACGTATTAAAGATTCCGTCCCCCTCCCCACTCTAAATTCAGAGCAGAAGTGGGATTCTTTTATCAAAATTAGAATTACAGATTAAGAAGGTATGTCAAAGCCCCTTAGTTTTGCTTCAGAACAGGGAATGAGAAAGGTCCAGTGCATCTTTTCTTGGCCCCACACTCATTTCTCAGTGACAATATCAAACAGTTTTGCCATCGATTTAAGTTTTGTTTTCTTTTGGAGCTGACAGTAACATTGCAATCCCTTCAATTAGAGGAGACATATAATTAAATGTACACACACAGACACACACATATACACGCGCACGCACACACACACTGAAAGGCTGTAACAGAATCTCAAAGTGCAGGTTCAGTAGTGTAGCTTTTCTGGTACAGTACAAAATAAGTTGAGTGTTTAAAATCCTGCCATTGCAACACTGAGATTTTGAACTAGGACTGGATGATGCTGGGACTACCCAGCAGGTCAAGCAGCATCTGCAACCTTCCTCAGTTCTGGCGAAAGTTTTACGTTTATGCTGGCACAGCAGGGTTAGTGCTGCTGCCTCACAGCGCCAGGGACCCAGGTTCGATTCCCAGCCTCGGGTCACTGTCTGCGGGGAATCTGCACGTTCTCCCCGTGTCTGCGTGGGTTTCCTCCGGGTGCTCCGGTTTCCTCCCACAGTCTGAAAGACGTGCTGAACAGGCGCTGGAGTGTGGCGACCAGGGGAATTTCACAGTAACTTCATTGCAGTATTAATGTAAGCCTTACTTGTGACTTCTCCCCTCTTTAAAAGGTGAGAGGGGAGAGATACAAAAGTGTCCAGAGGGGCAATTTTTTTCACACAGAGGGTGGTGAGCGTCTGGAACGAGCTGCCAGAGGCAGTAGTAGAGGTGGGTACAATTTTGTCTTTAGACAGTTACATGGATAAGATGGGTAGAGAGGGATTCCAGCGGGCAATTGGAACTAGCTTAGGGGTTCAAAAAAAAAGGGTGGCATGGACAAGTAGGGCTGAAGGGCTGCCATTAGCAGGCGGCACGGTAGCACAGTGGGTTAGCACTGCTGCTTCACAGCTCCAGGGACCTGGGTTCGATTCCCGGCTCAGGTCACTGTCCGTGTGGAGTTTGCACATTCTCCTCGTGTCTGCATGGGTTTCCTCCATGACTCGATAACAAATAACCTTTAACTTTACTATTAGTGTCACAAGTAGGCATACGTTAACACCACTATGAAAATCCCCTAGTCGCCACACTCTGGCGCCTGTTTGGGAACACCTAGGAAGAATAAGGCCGATGTACCCTAATCAGCACATCTTTCGGACTGTGGGAAGAAACCCACACAGAGATGGGGAGAATGTGCAGAGTCTGCACAGACAGTGACCCGAGCTGGGAATTGAACCCGGGTCCCTGGCGCTGTGAGGCAGCAGTGCTGACCCGCTGTTGGGTCATTGACCTAAAACATTTGAGTCTTGTCTCTCTCCACAGATGCTGTCTAGTCTCCTGAATATTTCCCGCAGCGTTCTCCTTTGCGAGCTTATTAAACCCGGGGGTGGGGGGGTATTCCAGAAAGGTTAACGCGAGAGCTTCTGGCATTATTGTTCAGAGCTTGGCTGGTTTATCAACAGTTGGCCGACATGTGGCCCATTTCCAATCCCCTTGGAAAAAACTTGGATGGGCAATAAATGTTGCCATGCTGGTGTAGCCCGAATCCCAAGAATTTTACAGAATAGAAGTGCCTGGAATTTAATCAAGCAATCTGAAGCCAAAAGAGAAAACGCTGGAAAATCTCGGCAGGTCTGGCAGCATCCGGAAGGAGAGAAAAGAGCTGAGGTTTCGATTCCAGATAACCTTTTGTCAAAGCTAAAAGGCAGAGAAACTGGGAGATATTTATACTGCAGGGGGAGGGAATGGAAGATGAGACGTAGCCACGGAATCAAGGGGAAATCATAGAGCCCTACAGTGCAGAAAGAGGCCCTTCGGCCCATCGAGTCTGCACTGACCACAATCTGATCCAGGCCCTACCCCATATCCCTACACATTTACCCACTAATCCCTCTAACCCACACATCCCAGGACACTAAGAGGCAATTTTAGCATGGCCAATCAACCTAACCCACACATCTTTGGACTGTGAGAGGAAACCGGAGCACCCGGAGGAAACCCACGCAGACACGAGGAGAATGTGCAAACTCCACACAGACAGTGACCCGAGCCGGGAATCGAACCCAGGTCCCTGGAGCTTTGAAGCAGCAGTGCCAACCCACTGTGCTACCGTGCCGCCTGCTAATGGCAGCCCAGAGAGAGATAGAAGGCCCAAGTAGCAGAGAAACTGAGATCAGAGAGTAAACTGTGACAGAGAGTGATGTGGGCAGGGGGAGAGAGATGGATGGATGGTGGGTGGGGGGGGAAATCGAGAAAAAGGGCGGGGAGAGGAGAAGCAAAGGGGGAGAAAAGGTCAAGTTTATTTATTAGTCACAAGTAATGGCTTACATTAACAATGCAATGAAGTTGCTGTGAAATTCCCCGAGTCACCCCAGTCCCGGCACCTGTTCAGGTCAACGCATCTAACCGGCACATCTTTCAGAATGTGGGTGGAAACCCACGCAGACATGGGGAGAACGTGCAGACTCCGCACAGGCAGTGACCCGAGCCGGAGTTCGAACCCGGGTCCCTGGGGAAGAAAGCAGGGGGAAGGGGAGAGGGTGAAAGAAGACAATAAAGAAATAAAAAGGTAGAGAACAGTAAAAAGTTAAACTAAATGAAAACAAAGGGGTGGGGGAGAGTTAACCATCTGAATTTGACAAGTCATTTGTAACATCAGAGACACAATTTCAGCGAAAGAGGAATAAACCATATCTCAAAGCTACGAGTTACGAACACATCTTTATGTATATACTCACACACACTTTTATTGCCAAACTGTTCCTTTCCAGGTAGCTCTCACCATTCTCCTGAACCCCTAGTCCAAATAAAATAAAGTTTATTCATTAGTGTCACAAGTCAGCTTGCATTAACACCGCAGTGAAAATCCCCGCGTTGCTGCGCTCCAGCGCCTGTTCGGGGTACATGGAGGGAAGAACTCGGCACGGCCAATGCACATCTCAAAATATTGCTGGCTTTATCGGATAGCAGTGGACTGTAGCCACAGGTGAAATACAAATGTAAAAATGGTGAAGAAACTCAGCAGGTCTGTCTGGCAGCGAGAGAAAGCTTCAAAGAATCAAACTTGCCTTGAAATGTTCACACATTTGCTCTCTCCACAGACCATGCTGGGACTCTCCCCTGCTCTGTTTTTGATATTATTTCATTTATTCTTGTCACATGTGTTAGTGTACAGTGAAAAGTATTGTTTCTTGTGCATACCGTTCATAGAGAAGGAAAGGAGAGGGTGCAGAATGTAGTGTTACAGTCATAGCTAGGGTGTAGAGAAAGTTCAACTTAATGCGAGGTAGGTCCATTCAAAAATCTGACAGCAGCAGGGAAGAAGCTGTTCTTGAGTTGGTCGGTTCGTGACTTCAGATTTTTGTATCATTTTCCTGATGGAAGAAGATGGAAAAGAGAATGTCCGGGGCATGTGGGGGTCCTTAATTATGCCGGCTGCTTTTCCCGAGGCAGCAGGAAGTGTAGATAGGGTCAATGGATGGGAGGCTGGTTTGCGTGATGGGATTGGGCTTCATTCACAACCTTTTGTAGTTCCTTGTGGTCTTGGGCAGAGCAGGAGCCCAGACCAAACTGTGATACAACCAGAAAGAATGCTTTCTATGGGGCATCTGTAAAACTTTTAATTTCAGGTCTCCAGCATCCACAATAACTTGTTTTTATCTCCAGCGTCCCCTTGTATTTTGGGACTACAGATTGAAAATGGAAACTATAGTTCCAAAGTCCCCTTTGCATTTTAAAAATCAAATCAAATGATTTCCTCCACTGCCCTGCAGTCAGATTAAACTGAATATTTAACTTGGAGTTCGTGAAAAATTGCATGCAATTCACAAGGTGAAAAATCAAAGCCACAAATAGTTTAAAATGGCTTGTGACCATGTAAAAATTACCTGTTTTACAGTAGCTATATTTGAGCTACTTCAGGTGTTTTTATTTATTTCTAGATGTCCAACTCACCAACAACCTGTCCTGGTCCCCCCCCCACACCGACACTACAGTTAAGAAAGCCCCACCAACTTTCTCAGGAAGCTAAGGAAATTTGGCATGTCTGCTGTCACTCTCACCAACTTTTACAGATGCCCCATAGAAATCATTCTTTCTGGTTGTATCACAGCTTGGTCTGGGCTCCTGCTCTGCCCAAGACCGCAAGGAACTACAAAAGGGTAGTGAATGTAGCCCAATCCATCACACAAACCAGCCTCCCATCCATTGACTCTGTCTACACTTCCCGCTGCCTTGAGAAAAGCAGCCAGAATAATCAAGGATCCCCACACATCACTGACATTCTCTCTTCCACCTTCTTCTATCGAGAAAAAGATACAAAAGTCTGAGATCACGTACCAACCAATTGAAGAACAGCTTCTTCCCTGCTGCCATCAGACCTTTGAATGAACCTATCTCGCATTAAGTTGATCTTTCTCTACACTCTAGCTATGACTGTAACACTACATTCTGCACACTCTCCTTTCCTACTCTATGAACGGTATGCTTTGTCTGTATAGTGCGCAAGAAACAATACTTTTCACTGTATCCCAATACATGTGACAATAATAAATCAAATCTATGTACTCTACGAATGCTATGCTTTGTCTGTATAGTGCACAAGAAACAACACTTTTCACTGTACACTAATACATGTGACAATAATAAATGAAATCAAATTCACTTCTAATTAACCTGTAAAAGGACAGTAAATTAGTCAGTTCAGCTGTCACTGGGAAGGGTTAGCAGACTGATTTCAGATGTTGTTAACACATTGCTACCAAAATCACAGGTTGTTGGGAACATAATCATTCTGGGGGTGAGGGGAAAATCTCAATTATTTATCCCCATCGAGTTAAAATAAAGTTTATTAGTCACAAGTAAGATAAGGCTTACATTAACACTGCAATGAAGTTACTGTGAAATTCCCCTAGTCGCCACAGTCTGTCACCTATTCGGGTCAATGCACCCTAACCAGCACGTCTTTCAGACTGTGGGAGGGAACCGGAGCACTCGGAGGAAACCCATGCAGACACAGAGAGAACGTGCAAACTCCACACAGACAGTGACCCAAGCTGAGAACCGAACCCGGGGTCCCTGGCGCTGTGAGGCAGCAGTGCTAAAATGGGCTTCCTTAGGAAACAGAGGTTCCTGAAACAGGAACATGTTGCCCCCTTACGCATAGTTCCGTGTTTCACTCACTGTGGTCTTGATCTCAGGCCTGCTGACTGGAGGGCAGGCCAGTCCGTAGGGAAGGGAAGGGGTGGCAGTTAAATCAAGCCATCTCTGGGCTGACTGAAATGCTGATGTCCTTCAGCTGCTCAACCTTGCGTACCAATGATGCCCTGTCACAAAGCAATTGGTGAGGGAATGAAAGAAAGATGAAAATGTGACTTAAAGAAAATGAGAGAAATGATAACATAACCTTGGTTCAACTTCCTGCCTGTTTGATCTGCCGTCCAGAGTAGCGAGTATTTGCAACTAGAGACACATGTGCAGTGTTGTCTCTCTCTACACCTCTTGTTTCCAAGTAGATACTATTATTATTGAGAAGCAGTTTAGTAGCATCCTGCCTGGTGAATGTTGTTCTCTGGAGGGGATGAGGGTAACAATATAGTCTTTTTGTGTTTCTTAAAAATAAAAAGTAGCTTTAACAGGTAGGATATTCATTAAAATTTCTTTGCGAGTTGTTTCTATTTACAAAGAGCAGTGCACCTTTGGAAATACAACCATTAACTAATCCCAGGTAGTTAAGTTCTCACTCTTTTTCTTTGTAAGCTACGAAACATCCTGTCCTGAGTAGATCTTCTAGAAAACATTTGAGAAATGGCAAACCTTCCAGTTCTGTTCCACATAAGAGAAAATCTTAATCCTTTGAATTTACTGCCACCCGTTCAGTTATTAGTCGGTCTGAAGCATCTTTTGCAAGCTTTCTCCCAACACCATCCGCTAACTAGCAATTTCTCCCTTTCTCTCCAGTCAATTTTGGCGTGAAAATTAATGGGCTGAAACTCCATGGCAACAACGCAGCTAATACCTTCCACCCAACTAACAAATGCTAAAACACTTCAATTGGCAAAATTAACAGAGTACAGGAATAATAGAGAATCTGTTGAGCTGGTGTGACAACGATAATCTTTCCCTCAACATCAACAAAATGAAGGATATTGTCATTGACTTCAGGAAGCATAATGGAGAACATGCCCCTGTCTACATCAATGGGGACGAAGTAGAAATGGTTGAAAGCTTTGGGTTTTCAGGTGTCCAGATCACCAAACTGTCCTGGTCCCCCCCCATGCTGACACTATGGTTAAGAAAGCCCCGTAAAAAGTCTGACAACACCAGGTTTAAGTCCAACCGATTTATTTGATAGTAAACTCACTAGCTTTTGAGGTTACCCCTTTCGTCATTCACCTGACGAAGGGGGTAACCTCGAAAGCTAGTGAGTTTACTATCAAATAAATCGGTTGGACTTAAACCTCGTGTTGTCAGACTTTTTACTGTGTTTACCCCAGTCCAACACCGGCATATCCACATTAAGAAAGCCCCATCAACGCCTCTAATTTCTCAGAAGACAAAGGAAATTTGGCATGTCCGCTACGACTCTCACCAACTTTTGCAGATGCCCCATAGAAAGCATTCTTTCTGGTTGTATCACAGCTTGGTATGGGCTCCTGCTCTGCCCTAGACTGCAAGAAACTACAAAACGTTGTGAATGTAGCCCAATCCATCACGCAAACCAGCCTCCCATCCATTGACTCTTGTCTACACTTCCCTCAACAAAGCAGCCGGCATTATTAAGGAACCCACACACCCCGGGAATACTCTCTTCCACCTTCTTCCATTGGGAAAAAGATACAAAAATCTGAGGTCACATATCAAGCAAGTCAAGAACAGCTTCTTCCCTGCTGCCGTCAGACTTTTGAATGGACCTACCTCACATTAAGCTGATCTTTCTCTACGCCCTAGCTATGACTGTAACACTACATTCTGCACCCTCTCCTTTCCTTCTCCCCTATATACTCTCTGAACGGTATGCTTTGTCTGTATAGTGCACGAGAAACAATACTTTTCACTGTATCCCTGTACGTGACAATAAGAAATCAAGTTAAAAGTGCTTTCTCCACAACCTAGCTATGACTGTAACATTACATTGTGCACATTCTCCTTTCCTTCTCTATGAACGTTATGATTTGTCCGTATAACACGCAAGAAGCAATACTTTTCACTGTATCCCAGTACGTGACAATAATAAATCAAATCTCTGTACTCTATGAATGGTATGCTTTGTCTGTATAGCGCGCAAGAAACGATACTTTTCACTGTATCCCAATACATGTGACAACAATAAATCAAATCATCTCATCACCCCAATTAGTCTCCAATAAATTGTTAGGGGCTTCCAAATTAGTTTCCAACTCTCTCTGGCACTTAGTCTCACTAATACTAAAATATGGTAAACTATATTTCATATATTAAATAGGACTTCCCCACATCCCCCAAGTCATCATGCACAATGCTGCAGTTAAGAATGTGTGGATAAGTGTTTCCAGGTATCAGTGGAAGCACCAGAAAGTGCACACAATACCACATATCATGTATCTTTTCCCTGCTGATTATTGTGACTAATACCACAGCTGAACAGACTAGAAATCGATGGCATAATACTGCGCATCATGGCACATCAGTGCACCCTGTCAAAATACCAGTAAGTGGTTATAAACCACAATATTCTACCTTGACCAATAAGTCTGAGGTAATAGTGTTGGCCAGGCTGTCTTGTGGCACAGTGGCACTCCTGCCTCTACGCCTGAAGCTCTGGGTTCCAATCCCCACCCCAGGGCTTGATGGCCAAGGAAATAACACAGCTGAATATCAACTTGCATAATCTGCTGGTGGTAGGCGGTAAGAGCCAGAGAGCCACGCTTGATGTGGAGTGGCACCCCTCAAGCTATAAGCTTCTGGCAACAGGTTGGGGCATGTTCCAGGAAAAGCTTTCCAGTGGAACAGATGAAAGTTAAAAGTTTGTTTATTTGTCACAAGTAAGGCTTACATTAACACTGCAATGAAATTCCCCAAGTGGCCATAATCCGGTGCCTGTACAGGCCAACGTACCCTAACCGGCACGTCTTTTGGACTGTAGGAGGAAATCGGAGCACCTGGAGGAAACCCATGCAGACATGGGGAAAAATGTGCAAACTCTGCACGGTCAGTGACCCGAGCCAGGAATTGAACCCAGGTCCTGGCGCTGTGAGGCAGCAGTGCTAACCCACTGTGCCAACTTGCGCAAAGACAATGGTGTTGGCCACTGAATAGGGCCTCACCTCGGTGAGTGCCCAAACGGACGTTGCAAGGATGAGTTAGGTATGAGGAGTCACACTTTAGCTCTGATATAGAGACAAGGATCTGTGATTCAAGCTTGGAATTTTCAAGGTGGCAAAGGAAGAGAACGAAGGAAGCATCGCCGAGCATGACTGGTAGCAAGAATGTGAGAGGCTTAGACCATGGTGGTTGCAAAGATTGTGACATAGTAATTCCATAAAAGTTAAAAGGAAAGAGGATTTCGATCCTGGGAGGCCATCTTAGGTCTTTAATTTTAATCTCATGGTTCTAATTAGGCAGGAAACAAGGGAGAAAGAGAAGGACTTAAACACTATGTCATCACCTTTTACCCACTCCCTCTACTCTTTTTGAAATTTAGTCCAAGTTACATGTTGGCTAGCCTACATGGTTTTTCAACAATTGTGATAACTGCCTACAGCCACCATGAAGGGACAAGATTATAAAGGACTTTATGGATATATTTAACTCAGATCAATTGGGAGTGTGTGATAGGCAGAATGGTCAGCTCCACCTCATTAAGATTGCTGTGCCATAGTTTAAAGAAAATGGTTAATAGTTTAATAAATCGACACAGTTCTGACTTTAAATTGGCTTTGAGAAGTTGCAGAGAATTTGCGTCGATCATTGTCCAAATATAAATCTCTTCAGGCTTGGCACGCAAGAAGAACTGGGAATGAAATAAGGGAATTGTGAGGTCGGGCAATCAAAAAAGCTAAAAGTTTATTTCTTAATCACAAGTAAGGCTTACATTAACACTGCAATTAAGTTCCTGTGGAGATTCCCCTGGTTGCCACACCACAGCGCCTGTTCGAGTCAATGCACCCTTAACCAGCAGTCTTTCAGACTGTAGGAGGAAACTGGAGCACCTGGAGGAAACCCATGCAGACACAGGGGAGAACGTGCAGACTCCACGTGGACAACGACCCAAGCCGCGAATCGAACCCGGGTCCCTGGCGGTGTGAGGCCATGATGTGGAAATGCTGGCCTTGGACTGGATTAAGCAGCAGTGCCAACCCACTGTGCCACCTCAGTGGTCCTGAGGTTAAGAGCCACCAAAGGCGGATTTAACTAATTCTTCTGAGTTGCGTGGATATAGTCACACCGATGTGCATGTGCAATATATCCAGCAGCATTGAAAGATGGTCATCTTCAACAAAAAAAAAATCAAGGGAGGCGAACATGTTGCAGGAATGAAGTTACAGGTGGCTGTAAGCAAGTTTGAAAGACTTTAATTTGAGTGAGCCTTAAGTCAGGGCAGGTAATATGCAAAAACAGCATACTTGCCTCAGGCATTTGATCTGGTGGCAGTGTAGTTGTCGATGGACAGATTTCTGCAGCAATTCTTAATTCAGATTCAATCAGAAAGTTAGTGGAATAAGAGCTTTCCACAGCATCAGTTCGGCAACCACTGTTTGGAGAAACTGGTACCTCACTTTATCTGTCTCGCAGAAGCAGCAAATAGAACCGGCAAGGTGATGGGAATTCTTTTTAAAGAAACGGATTGCTTGTTTCTCACTGGGTTCTAACAAATTTTTCAATCTCTGGCAGGAGTATATTACGGTCAAGATTGGTACAAATTTAAGTCTACAATTCTGCAAACTTTAAGTGGATTTCAAAACCTAAAAGTGCCCGGATAAGGACAGTTATAAAATTTGGGTTGAAAGAAATATAAATTAAAATTTCATAGCTCACTATTCCATCTGGCAGGAACATGCTTTTTCTTAAAAACAACAAACTTAAATGTAGCAATCACTGCTACTTCAAAGTGAATCTCAGAATCTTACAGTGCAAAAGGAGGCCATTTGGCCCACTGGCCACAATTCCACCCAGGTCCTATCTCCATAACCCCATGCAATTACCCTAACTTGATACTAAGGGGCAAGTTGCCATGGCCAATCCTCCTAACCTACAGATCTTTGGACACTAAGGGGCAATTTAGCTTGGGCAATCCACCTAGTCTGCACATCTTTGGGCACTAAGGGGCAATTTAGCATGGCCATTCCCCTATCCTGCACAATTTTGGACACCAAAGGGCAATTTAGCATTGCCAACCCACCTAACCCGCACATCTTTGGAGGAAACCTACACAGACATGGGGAGAATGTGCAAACTCCGCAGTTACTTCTGACCCAAGCCAATAATCGAACCCGGGTCCCTGGCGGTGAGGCCATGACGTGGAGATCCCAGCATTGGACTGGGGTAAGCAGCAGTGCTAACCCACGGTGCCACCTCAGTGGTTCTGAAGTTAAAAGCCACCAAAGATGGATTTAACTAATGGCCACAGAGGGATATAATAGCAGCCCAAGTTAAAAGCAGATTTGGCTTGTCTGATCCTTGTAAGGCAAGGAATACCTGAATTTTCACACTCTTGTGGAGGTTTCTCTTTATTATTTTGGTACAGGGTCCAAGATCAATCGACCAACCCGTTTTCTGAGCTTGTTTTCGATGGCTCTGTCTGAAGGTCAGCTAGGAGAGGTGACTCCACAGATGCAAAATGAACTTAGAACTGCAAGTCACCACAAGTCACACGCCATTCACTTTGTAACAGGGGATTCCCCTTGGATGTTACTGGTAGGACTTGTCTATCGATTTGAGTTATTTTTAAGATATGATTCGACAACACACCCTTGTAAAAGGCCAAGGCAATGTGCCAATGACACCTACAGGATCGAGTGTACCAGTAAAGGTTATGAACAGCTGCTGGTATATCCCTCAAGCGCAGAAAAAGGAAGACACTTGCCGACATGATGAGACAAGAGATCGGACTTCTGCCAAGTAGGGTTAAGTTTCAAGGGTTTTAACTAATTCCTTCATTCTCTTGGCAAAAGCTGCACAAGTTGGAGGACTTGTATGAAATCTCACACCACCATTGGACTTTAACCTGGTGCTCTGATACTTCTTATTGTTCCTATCCTGACCGACATCTCCACAAATTGGAGGGAACACCAACTCTTTTTCACAGGCAGAGAAGTCATAAGGAATAGTTAGAAGGACTCCTTGGAGTGTTAAAAGTTGCAGGAGTTTGCCAGCCCTTCATCAGCCATCTTTTCTAATTTTCTGTTTCCTTGCATGGCTGGGTTGTTTCTAAAAAAAGCAACCTTTAATTGAAATGGAATTTGGTGAAAATCATGTGGCTCATGTACAGGCAGGGTTGGTGCAAGAATCTCAAAACAAACCCTTATCAACCTCCAGTCAGAAAGCTTTTGAGGGGGGCCATTGCTTCTCAGGCTATACATTCTGTGGCTCCTACAGAAAGTACCAATAGAGGCTACGAATTTTCAACCACACGCATGTTGGTGTCACAAGATCAAGTAACTTGCATTAACCTTCCATGCCCCCCCAACAAATCTTGGCTGTTGATTGCGAATGCTCAGTCCGGTTTTGAAGATCTTTTCAAATACAAAGTAAAAGAACATCCATTTGGAAAATTTAAGAGGATCTCCAGAAATAAAGTGGGCGCATCTACCACCCAAAACTTATTCACACGCACTAGTAAAAACTCGAGGACAAAGCTCTGATTAAGCAGTTTCCTAAGCCTCTTTCCAAAGTTCAGCCAGAACAGGCTACTACACAGACGTGAAGTTAACTCAGAATTGCAGCACTCTTGTGAATTGCTGTGGCCAAGGTGAAAGATGCAAACTTAATCTCAAAATGCTTTTCAATCTCCTTCAAAAGACTAAACAAGTCTGGACAACGTGAGAGCCTATTATCAAAGGCATTACGAAGCAACCTGAAATTCACAATTAGTGAATTCCTCCAATATGGACTGTTGCGTAAACCTGTATTCTCAGAATACAAACGTAGACAACCAATCTCTGATAAGGTCACATAGGGTGAACAGGTAACTTGCAATAATTTTGTGACCCTGTACACTCCAACTTAAATGTGCAAGTTTTAAAGGAAGTGATGATGTGGAGTTGCTGGTGTTGGACTGGGGTAGGCACAGTTAGTAGTCTCACATCACCAGGTTAAAGTCCAATAGGCTTATTTGGGAGCACGAGCTTTCAGAGCAGCTGCTCCTTCATCAGTGAGTGGAGAG
Source organism: Carcharhinus amblyrhynchos (assembly GCF_965287045.1). Taxonomy (NCBI): domain Eukaryota; kingdom Metazoa; phylum Chordata; class Chondrichthyes; order Carcharhiniformes; family Carcharhinidae; genus Carcharhinus; species Carcharhinus amblyrhynchos. Next base: position 140,990 of record NW_027650096.1, on the reverse strand, counting down.
TTCGGTTCACAAACAGGGCATAGATAGACACAAACTGAATTACAAGATAAAGGAATACGCAACAGCTGATGGATGAGACAGGATCCGAATTGGAGCAGTGTCAAAGAAATCCACTGAGTACTAGGTCTTCTTTCATTATGAGTCACAAAAGATCAGTGGTGTCCCAAATTAAAGCCTCCTGGACACAGGGCAATCCGTACTAAAGCCAGAGCAAGAGGCCAAGACAAAAATGTGTACATGAAGCAGGTATGCCAAGTTAGTCATTGGAAGTGAATACATGGTTGAGTGGGGGAATGGGGTGCAGTGGGGAGGGCTGGTGTGGTGGGCAGTCAAAAACAGAGTCCAAACTATAGATCACTGGTCTCCTGTGGACAGAGATCCCAAACATCAAGTTGAAGATCTAGGCAGGCAACAATGAGTTGGCACTGGATCATCTGCAGACCTTGCTGGCTGATCATCGATTGCATTGATAAGGGATTTTTAAAAAAAACCCAAAGTTAGAAAGAGAAATTGGGACGGGGCAAGGGAAATCAAGTTACACACGAGAATGCCACCATCTGAGACAGTAGGGTACAAGGAGTCGAACCCCCCTTGTACCCCCGGAAGCCCCCCCACCTTGCCGAAGCGTTCACAGACATCCATCAGCAAGGTTAACAAGCACCTAAAGCAGACTTTATGCAGCTTTGGGTACACAGTTGGAAAGGAATGCCAACAAAAGTGGGAGCCAACCCTTTTGCCAGCAGAAACAGATGGCACATGAACATTCTGCTGAAAATAATTGTGGTGTGAGCACATTTTTCAAGAAGCCAGTCAAAAGACTTAAGGAAAATGGCAAAGCGATCCCTTCTTAATGAGTTTCACGCTGGCTCCTTGGAAAGGCATTAGTCAGTTAGGTATTCTCAATACTGTAGCAGAGTCAAGCATAAAAGGCAAACGGTGGAGCTTTGTTCCATGTAACTTGTTCCTTCTTGCCAAAACTCTCAGTGGCATATTGTACATTATTTAGATGTATGCGATACCTTGCAGAGGCATGCAAGCGTGGCCAACAAGTCACACCTCATGGGAAACACGTTACAGGTTTAGGCTTCAGGACGGGAAAAAACAAAATCACATCTGGCGTTTCGGAAATAACCCATAAAAGGCCCCCAACTCCTGCCTAGTCAGCAGCATCCCACCCACCATCCTTGGTCTCAACTGTTGTGAGCAGTGTAAGCACAAGGATGTTCCTGCATGGTCATGAGTTCCTTCAAATAAAGTTTAAAAGAATAAATAAAATGTTTATTCATCACAAATAAGGCTTACATTAACACCGCAATGAAGTTACTGTGAAATTCGCCAGGCTCCGACACCCGTGCGGGTCAATGCATCCTAACCAGCACATCTTTCAGAATGTGGGAGGAAACAGGAGCGCCCGGAGGTAACCCGCACAGACACGGGGAGAACGTGCAGACTCCATGCAGACAGTGACCCAAGCCGGGAATCGACGCTATGAGGCAGCAGTGCTAACCACTGTGCTGCCCCACAATGATTATACCACCCCCTCTAACCCGAGGCAGGTCAGTTGAGAACTCCCAACCCCCTCCCACCACCCACCCCCAAAAAACAGACAGGACCACTAGTGATTCAACAGTGATGCAAATATATGGCCACAAACAGTAGCCCACAAAGCAATCGCAGCGGTGCTGAAAGCCTCAAGCCTTGACCTTCCTTTCTCTTTGTTATTTAAGACTCTGTTTTGCAGTTTTGTGTTTCTAAGCTTATTAAATGCAGCTGGCGGACAATCCCTACTGAGCGTCTGAACTACATGCTTGGCACAGCCCAAGAGGCTCGCTCCATGACAGCTGGCCAAGCCTTGTTCCACCAGCACATGACCAACTGAGGGCAGCGACATTTTTTAAAATTTGCTTTCTAACTGCCCGCTGTACTGTCGGCCGGTGAAGCAGCGACCCAGACTCAATCGAGAAATGACCAATGGACGTTGGCATATTCCAAGTCAAGGCGAGGCTGCAAATCACCTCTTGGGTCAGGGCTGCTGCTTTTAAGATGGGAACGGCTCAATTTTAATAGATCATCGGTACATTAGGCAGGAAAAGAATTCTACAATGCTGGAGTCAAACACAGACAAAAGCAAAATGTATACATAGATTTCACAGCCCCCTTGTCCCCACTTAAATGACACTCAAGGTTCATTGCTTGCAGCCAAATCCTTAGTCATCTCCAAAAAAAACATTAGACTAGTTTTTTTTTATTAAAGTAATTACAGATCATTTTCAAAAGCATTTCAGGTTCCTCTTAAAAGCAAGCAAAATTTTCACTCAGTTGTTCTATTTTCAACACAGATGGTGAAGACATCTCAATCTAAATGCATTTAACTAGATGACATATTTACAGAAGTATGGTGTTTTGGAAACTACAGGATCTATAAAGTTACCCTCGCCCTCCGGTGAAGTTCCATCCACCTGTACAAACAGCAAGTGGCGAGAGAGAGTAGACAGAGAGAGATAGATAGATCAGCAGTTGTGCAACTTAGCTCTAGTCACACAACTTGAGGGGAATCTTCACAGCTTAAAACTTCACACTGCATCCAACTTTTATGTCTATCGTGTGTAGAATTCATAAAAAAAGTTTTTTTTTAAACCACTCCCCCCACCTCCCTCCATCCTTGCTACATACATTATACAATTCAGCTGTGAGTAACCAGAGGAACAGTGTGTTGGCAAATGTGTGTGTGTGTGTGTATGTGTGTGTGTATATGCACATCCATGTATTGATATAGTTTTCCAAAAAAAGTCAAAACTCAAGTTGCTAATGCGATATCCGTGCGAACTAGACTGTTATAAATCCAAATCTGGTTACGTCGAATCCATCTCAATTCAATCTAATTCTTCTCAAGTCACCTTCAAGTTGAACAAAGCAAAAGATCCCTGAAACAGACTGGTCATTAAAAGAAACTGTTCCAGTCACTGCTCGATGTATTTTCCCCCTTCCCTCGCCCCCTCAAACCCAACTCAGTCTCCTGCCCTCCCTCGCCCCCTCAATCCCAACTCAGTCTCCTGCCCTCCCTCGCCCCCAAACCCCCACTCACTCTCTCCTTCCCACCCTCCCCCCCAACCCCAACTCTCCATCCTTCCCCCCCAACCCCAACTCTCCCTCCTTCCATCCCTCCCCCCAACCCCAACTCTCCCTCCTTCCATCCCTCCCCCCAACCCCAACTCTCCCTCCTTCCATCCCTCCCCCCCAACCCCAACTCTCCCTCCTTCCATCCCTCCCCCCCAACCCCAACTCTCCCTCCTTCCATCCCTCCCCCTCAACCCCAACTCTCCCTCCTTCCATCCCTCCCCCCCAACCCCAACTCTCCCTCCTTCCATCCCTCCCCCCCAACCCCAACTCTCCCTCCTCCCCAACCCCAACTCACTCTTTCCCTCCCTCCTCCTATTAAGAGAATCAGTGTTGTCCTACTCACCCACCTCAAGGTCAAGTTTGACAGAACAGTGACTGGTACAGTAACGAGCCAGAGAGAGGAGAGAAAGAGAGAGCAAATCAGAAACACACTAGGTAGCTTAATGGCTGATGAGTAGTCTTGGAACAGTACTAACCAAATACTGCTAACAAGCGGACAAAATTGCCTCTCATACAGCCATCCTAGCGTATCACTGGTCATGCAGTCTGTTACACAAAGCCCGAGGAAAGTTTATTCCAGGGAGTTTTCTTTTGGTGAAACAAAGCAATTTTTTTTTTAAAACTACACTGCAATTAGAAACATCCCATTCAAGTTAGAACCACGCCACGGAGCAGTCTACACGTTTTCAGTCCTGCCCACGGCTCGTCTTCTTTCCTTCATTGCTTTTGGAGTCTTGGGGAGGTGGAGTCAGCCAGAGGCTGGTAGGTGGAACTATCTTCCACCGTGGGGAAGGGCCAGCAGGACATCCGAAGCTGGCCTCCTCCTCCTCGGCACCTTAAGGGAGCAGCACGGGGAACTGACGTGGTGAAGACACTACATGCTGACGGCTGAAGAAGCTGCTGTGGAGAAAAAATGTACAATGGTGCGGGGAAACAAGTGAGGGAAAGGATTAGGGGAAGGTGGTGGGGGGGGGGGGGGGGGGGGGGGGAGGTTACACAATTTTTGTTTTAGAAAGAAAAACTTGCTACAACAAAATCGAAGCCAGGGATCGATTCCAGCAAAGAGGTTGAAATTACACGTGTTCATGTGTGGGATTTGGGGATAAAGGGGGTATTGGCACAAGGAACAACTCCTGCTGTGCAGGGAATGGGTTGTAAACATAAGTGTAAGTGCCACAAGCAGGCTTATATTAACATCGCAATGAAGTTACCTAGTCGCCACACTCTGGCACCTGTTCGGGTTACATCGAGGGAGAATTTAGCACGGCCAATGCATCCTAAAACCAACTCGCCTTTAGGGCTGTGGGACGAAACTGGAGCAGCCAGAGAAAACCCAAACAGAGACATGGGGAGAGATGGTGCAGGCATGGAGTGAGGTGGGGGGAGAACGTACGGACTCCACACCAACACTCAACCCAAGCCAGGAATCGAACCCGGGTCCCTGGCGCGTGAGGCAGCAGGGCTGACCCACTGCGCCACCTCTCCGCTGCCCCACACACACTGGCCTCGCTGAAGTCACCCTGCGCTCGCAAGGTGCGCAAGCAGCGCCAACTCAGGAGGCAACCATCACGTCCAGGTTTCTCCAAATCGGGCACTGACATTCGGGGGGGGGGGGGGGGTGAGGAAACTTTCAATGACGACACATGACATTTGCATTTAACCACATTTTTTCCTCCACAACTGGTACAAAAAAAAAATTAAGAACAAAACAAAAAAGCGAAAAGGTCCGGACAGAAGCCACAGCATCTTAAGACTATTTATGACAATTTTTGCATCGGTATAAAAGATTTTGTGCAAAAGTAAAATGATTCCTCTAGCTCCGAGAAAGATTTCTATGCAGCACTTGAGCTCCTTTTTGGGTGGACATGGTTTGGGGTGGTAGTTTAGCAATGACACTGTAGTGAAAAGATAACCTTAGAGAGACACACACACACACACACACACGCGTACACACACACATACACAATCTTTGACCTAGCATAGCAGGTCAAGCCTTGGAGAGGGTGGGTGGAAGACTGGGAGACAAAGCTAGGGGGTTGAGGGAAAGAGAACAGACAAGGACACCAAAAAAAAAAACAACATATCGATGACCTAAAAAGCACCACGCCGAACCTTTGCTGCTATGACCACAGGAGTTGCTCGGTGAGGGAGGGTCAAGAGATGAGAAGTGTAATCCCCAGTATCCAACATTCACTTTTGTCTGTGGGCTTTTCTGTTCAGTACCGAGGAGGCATGTACGGTCGTTTTGGAGCTGTGGAATAGGGGGGGCTTCCAAATGGCAGGCCAGGCCGTTTCCCGCTCTGGAAGGATTCCCGAGGCCGGAAGGACCCTCTGAAGTCTCTCTGGAAGAACCTGCCAGGGTTACTGTAGTCCCGCTGGGGCGCGAAGGGATGACTGTAGTAATCCCTGAGACCCCTCTGCATCGGAGGTCTGTTAGATAAGCCCAGGAAGTCTCTCGGAGGGCATGAGAGCAAGCCAAGTAGTTCTCTGGGGGGGCCGGCTAACGGGCCCAGGAGGTCCCTCGGAGATCCAGGTAGCGGACCGAGGACGTCCTGCGGAGGGGGGACAGGTGGTGGGACAAGCGGATCCCTGGGAGGGGGGCCAGGAGGCGGGACGAGGACATCCCGCGGGGGTGGGCCAGGCGGTGGCCCGGGAGGGGGAATGGGGGGAGGCCCGGGCGGCGGGACAAGGTGGTCGCGCGGAGGGGGGCCGGGAGGTGGCACAGGGGGCCCGGGTGGGGGCCCCAGGTGATCCAAGGGTGGGGGTCCGAGATGGTCTCTCGGAGGGGGGACAGGGGGCAGGCCGGGTCCGAAGCGGTCAGGTGGTGGAGGGCCGGAGGGCGGCCCGATGTGGTCAGAGCTTCCGGGAGGCGGCCCAATCTGCTCATGGGCGGAACCCGGGGGCGGGCCACTGTGGTCCTGAGGACCGCCAGAGAAGGAAGCATGGTCTCGCAGAGAGGCCGACGAGACCCCCACATGCTCCTGCGGCGGGCCAGGGGGTCCTAAGTGATCGTGAGAGACGGGAGGCGGGCCGGGGGGCAGGCTCAGGTGGTCGCGGGGGGGCACAGGCGGCAATCCAATATCTCGCAAGGGGGGAGGTCCGATGTGATCCTGCGGGGGGCACGGGGCAAGCACGTGGTCCGGCGGGGGCCCCGGCGGTGGGCCAATGTGATCGTGCAAGGCCCCAGGGGGCAAGCCAATCTGTTGTGTCTGCCTCTCGAAGGGGGCAGTAAAGCTGTTGCTTCGGAAGCTGGCTGAAGTGTCAGGGAACTGGAGTCTGTGCTCTTCGAACTGGCTGCGAAAGCTGGGAGGGACGCCTTGAGTCATCTCGGAGACATCAAGAGAGGAGGACTCATCCTCAAAGTCCGAGATGCTCTCGCTCTGGTCAAACCAGCTGCTCCTGGAGCCCCCCCTGCCATGGCTCATATTGCCCCTGCCTGAGCCCCGACTGGAGTCCAGCGTCTGAATGGGCTCTCCAAACATTAGCCTCCCGGCAGACGGGGTGCTGGAGCCCAGCGTCTCGATGGGGGCTCCTTTCTCCTCAATGCTCTCGGACAGGTCGGACGTAGAAATGCGAGTCTCGATGCAGTGCTGCTCTTCCTCCGCGCCCTCTGCAATCCCGGACTGGCCAAAGGCCGAGAGGTTGCCCTTCTCGCCCAAGCCCCCCGCTGGGGCGGGGCTGATGGGGCTTTCCAGAGGCTTGTCGTCGGTGGGCCGACGGGACGCGTTCTTCAGCATATTTTTAAACTCGATGGTGGAGGTGGTGGAGACAGGAGAGCCCAGCGACACAGCTTTCTCCAGGGTGGCGGAGCGGCTGAAGGGGCCGGCGCTCTGCGAGGAAGGCGGCTCCCGGGAAGGGGCCGGGCACAGAGAGTCGGAAAAGGCCTTCTGAAGCGGCCCGGCCCGGGATAGATCGGAGAAGGCGGGCTGCAGTAAGATGTTGTTGGACTCGGGGAGGAAGAACTGACTATTTTGGCCAGGGGAAGGCAGGCTCTCGTGCTCGGCACCCTGATCGTCCTCCCCGTAGCCCCGGCCACCGCTTGGCCTACTGCCATAGGCTTCCTGCTTCTTGAGGATGGATTTCACAGGCTTGGAGAAGACCGACTTCAGCCGGCTGTAGCTGGTGGAAATGGACTGGTACTCGTTGGGGCTCTGGTCTGCTGCCTTATTGGGTTTGAGGATGGATTTGGGGGGCTGCTTCCCCAGGCCTGAAACGGAAGGAGGCGGCGGGCCGGCGTAGTCAAAATCGGTGCAGGATTCACCCGAATAGAACGGCTCCCGAGGGGAATCTCTGGAGGGGGAAGAGTCCTCCCACATCTCTGAGGGTTTGAAGGAGGAAGGGAATGGGCTCCTGCCTCGGCCGTACGAAGCGTTGCTTTGGTAAGAAGGCACTGCGTTGGAAAGCTCCGGGTAGCTGGGATCTCGGCTTTGCTGGAGGGACAGCGGCGGGGATATGGTGCTGCTGTTCGAAGAGGAGGGTGGGCTGATCAACTTGGATAGCAAAGACATAGGGTCAATCGCACCCGGGGTGGCCGGCTTGTCCATGATCTCGTCCTGGGTTGGGGTCCCCCCTCGCTCGTCCCTCACTGGCGTGCCGTCCTGGTTGTCCAGCATGGCGGGGTGACGGCTGCCTTCTGATGTCGGCAGGAGGCTCTTGGAGTCGCCGGAGCCCAGGTTGCTCAGGAGGGGGATGTTGAGGTCCAAGGCCTTGAAGCCTGGGTTGATCTTCAGGAAGTTGTGGATCTTCAGCTCCAAGCTGGACGGCGAGGGAGGCTCCGGCTCCGTCTCAGCAGCCACTGGCTCAGCGGACGGCTTCTGGCCGGTCGCGCTGCCCCTCGGTCCGGGAGCACCGCCGCGGAGGGAGCTCTCGAGCACTGTAGTGTTGGCTGGTGCCTTCAGGCTTGCACTGGACAGGGCGGGGCTGTGATTTACTGGGGCTGAGTTCACCGAAGAGCCAGAGGAAACTTCGGATGCCGGCGAGTTCGGGGAGCATCCAATAAGCCCTTGGATTAAGGACTGGGTGCTGGCATTAATTATGGGAACACTTTTATCCATGGGACTGGTGACATTTGTCACTGCTGGGGTAGAGAGGTTTGGAGCTGCACTGCTGCAGGTGACAGAAGCATTTCCTGTCACACTCTGGAGCAACGATGAGAGACCTAAAGCAGGAGGGGGACGGGGAGGGAAAAAAACAAGAACATTTCAGTACATTTCTTTTATGTGCAGACCCACAGACTAATTATAAACCTTTCCATCTGCTCCAAAGCAAGTAAGCAATTCTGTTCCTAAAAAATTACACCCTTTATACGGTTAGACAGCACCTTTTAATTTGATCTGTCACACAGAATCCCTACAGTGCAGGAGATGGCCATTCGGCCCATCGGGTCTGCATCAACCAAAATCCCACCCAGGCCCTATCCCTGTAACCCCATATATTTACCTCAGTTAGTCCCCCTGACACTAAGGGTCAATTTAGCATGGCCAACCTACCTAACTCGCACATCTTTCTGACTGTGGGAAGTAACTGGAGCATCCGGAGGAAACCCACGCTGAGAACGTGCACGGAGAACATGCAGATTCCCCACAGACAGTGACCCAAGCTGGGAATTGAACCCAGGTCCCTGGCGCTGGGAGGCAGCAGAACTAAGCCACTGTGTCACCATGGATTGGGATACAGTGAAAGGTACTGTATCTTGCATGCTAGGCAAAGCATACCGTACACAGAGAAGGAAGGAGAGGGAGGAGAAGGTAGTGTTACAGTCACAGCTAGGGTGCAGAGAAAGACCTTTTGATTTGATTTATTGTCACATGTATTGGGATACAGTGAAAAGTATTATTTCTTGCACACTATACAGACACAGCATACTGTTCATAGAGAAGGAGAGGGTGCAGAATGTAGTATTACAGTCATAGCTAGGGTATAGACTACTTAATGCGAGGTAGGTCCATTCAGAAGTCTGACAGCTGCAGGGAAGAAGCTATTCTTGAGTCGGTTGGTACGTGACCTCAGACTTTTGTATCTTTTTTTGTTAACTCTACCAGAGCATAAACATCCAGGATGCTGCAGAAGGACGGGTGGGGCTAGATTCTGAGGACACACTTTGAGGCTTCTCAGAAAGCTTCAAGGAGGGTTTGAAGGTAGGGAAAGGTGTCTTCAAGAGTGGTTTGGAAACCGCGCTATCAGTGGGAGGACTGGAAAATCAGAGGGCTTGAAAGGGTTTAAAGACCACGGGGTTCATTTATACAGCGTAGAATGTCCAAGGCGCTTCAGAGGAGCAGATTGAACCAAAACAAAAAGGAATAAGAAAGAGTTCGGTCAAAAAGATAGGTCGATAGACAGTGACATAGTGGTATTGCCCCCAGACTAGTAATCCATAGACCCAAGGTAATCTCTGGGGGATCCAGGTTCAAATCCCGCCACGCGGAATCAGAAGTTTAATGGTGATTGCTGACTGTCGGAAAAACCCATCAGGTTCACTAATGCTCTTTAGGGAAGGGAACCTGCTGTCCTTACCTGGTCTGGCCTGCATACTCAGCTGGCTCTGAAATGGCCTAGCTCAGTTCAAATAACCATGATGTGGCGATGCCGCCGGCGTTGGTCTGGGGTAAACACAGTAAGAAGTCTCTCAACACCAGGTTAAAGCTCAACAGATTTATCTGGAACCACAAGGTTTCGGAGCGCTGCTGCTTCATCAGGTGTTCCTCACTCGCCTGAGGAAGGAGCGGCATTCCGAAAGCTCGTGATTCCAAATAAATCTGCTGGACTTTAACCTGGTGTTGTCAGACTTCTTCCTCAGTTCAAGTAGGGATGGGCAGTAAATGCTGAGCTGGATTTTTTAAGGGGCTAAATCAGAAGGGAGGTGGTTAAACACCAGAACTCAGGGCATACGCAGTCATTGATTGAATGAGGGGAGTCAGAGATGGACAAGTGACCAGAATTGGAGCAGCATGGAATTAGAGTCAGAGGTTTACAGCATGGAAACAGGCCCTTTGGCCCAACTTGTCCATGCCCCCTCTTTTTTCTAAACACCTAAGCTAATCCCCAAGTGCCCACTTTCGGCCCATATCCCTCTATACCCATCTTACCCATGTAACTGTCCAAATGCTTTTCAAAAGACAAAATTGTACCCGCCTCTACTACTACCTCTGGCAGCTTGTTCCAGGCACTCACCACCCTCTGTGTGAAAAAATTGCCCCTCTGGACCCTTTTGTATCTCTCCCCTCTCACCTTAAACCCATGCCCTCTAGTTTTAGACTCCCTTACTTTTGGGAAAGGATATTGACTATCGAGCTGATCTGTTGTCCCTCACTATAGAGGCCTATAAAATAAGATCACCCCTCAGCCTCCTACACACCAGAAGAAAAAAGTCCCAGTCTATCCAGTCTCTCCTTATAACTCAAACCATTAAGTCCCGGTAGCATCCTAGTAAACCTCTTTTGCATTCTATTTTAATAATATCCTTTCTGTAATAGGCTGACCAGAACCGTACACAGTACTGAAAGGGTTGTAGGGCTAGAAAAGATGGGGATTGGAGTAGTTCCAGTACGTGGATTAGGATGTAAAAATTGGACATTGGTGCTTAAGGACCCAGTCTATATCAATGAGCAGAGGAATGATGGACAAAGGGGGCTTTTTAAAAGCTTTGTCTCACAAGTAGGCTTACATTAACACTGGAATGAAGTTACTATGAAAATCCCCAAGTTGCCAAACTCCGGCAACTGTTTGGGTAAACTAAGGGAGAATTTAGCATAACCAGCATGCCTTTCAGACTGCGGAAGGAAACCAGATCACCTGAAGGAAACCCACGCAGACACAGGGAGAACATGCAGACTCCGCACAGAGTCATGGTAACCAAGCCGGGAATCGAACTTGTGTCCCTGGCGCTTTGACGCAGCAGTGCTAACCACTGTGCTGCCCAAAGTTGAGGGTAAAAGACAGTGTTCATTGAAGATTTGGAGTAACAGATGAATTAAAAGCAGGAAAAGGAGCACTGAGGCATAGGATGGTATCTGAAGCTTTGATGGAATCATCTACAGGTGGCCCTGGGTCTGAAGTTACCAATCTGAGACACTTGGGTGCCAAGTCAAAGAACAGTATAGCACAGGAACAGGCCCTTCGGCCCACCAAATCTGTGCTGACACACATGCCTCTCTAATATTTCCTTGTCTGTACGTAGTCCCTATCCTTCTATTCCCTGCCTATCCATGTACCTATCCCAATGCCTTTTGAATGCTACTATACATTCTGCTTCCACCACCTCTTCCGGCAGCTCGTTCCAGGTATTCACCACCCTCTGTGTGAAAAGCCTACCCCTCACAAAACTTTCCTCCTCTCTCTCTCAATCTATGCCCCCCTGAATAATTGATCCTTCGACCCTGGAAAAAAGACTATCCATTCTACTCAAACCTGTCAATCTTGTAAACCTCTATCAAGTCCCCCCTCATCCTCTGATGCTCCAGTGAAAACAATCCAAGTTTGCTCAACCTTTCTTCATAACCCGTATCCTCCAAACCAGGCAATATCCTGGTAAATCTCTTCTGCACTCTTTCCAATGCATCACCATCCTTCCGGTAGTGTGGTGACCAGAATTGTACACAATACTCCAATTGCAGTCTCTGATAACAGCTGCAACATGATTTTCCAATTCCTGTACTCAACACCCTGACCAATGAAGGCCAGCATGCCATATGTTTTCCCGACCATCTTGTCCACCTGAGTTGCCCACCTTTAGGGAACTGTGGATCCGCACACCCAGATCCTTCTGCATGCTAATATTTCTAAGGGCTCTACCATTTACTGTATACTTCCCTTCTGCAGGAGACCTTCCCAAATTGCATCACCTCACATTTGTCCAGAGTAAATTCCATCTTTCGGCCCAGGTCTCCAGCCGATTTATATCCTGCTGTATCCTCTGACAATCCTCCTCACTATCCCAATTTCCGTATCATCTGCAAGTCAGCCACCCACATTTTCCTCCAAATCATTTACGTACTGTATTACAAAGAAGCCCCAGCTCCTGTCGGGGCTGTCTGCTGTGGGCAGAGAGTCAGGGGCTGGGTTCTGTACCTTGCAGAGCCGGAGCAGAGGGCCCCTGTGTCTTGCTGAGCGCTGACAGGATGCTCTCTGGAGTGAGTTCGACCTTGGACAGGATGCTTGCCAGGGGATTGGGAGGAACTGGAGAAGGCTTCTGAAGGGGGGCCTTCAGGCCACTGTTGAGTTGCGCCGCGGAGGAAGCGGCTGATGTCACTGCGAGCGCGGGTGCTTGGCCGACCCCTGGGCTGACTGTAGACAGAAAAACAGCAAAATCTGACAAGATCAGTCACAGACTAGCTGAGGATGTAGCAACAGAACATAAAAGTTAAACAAGATTTCAGTCCCATTTCCCCTTTCGTGAGATCAAAGAGTCTACAGCATAACATTCGATGTTTTCCTTTACTCGTTTGTGGGACATGGGCATTGCTGGCTGTGCCAGCATTTATTGCCCATCCCTAGGTGCTCCTTGAGAAGGTGGTGGTGAGCTGCCTTCTTGAATCGCTGCAGTCCACATGCTGTGGGTTGACCCACAGTGCTGTTAAGGAGGAAATTCCAGGATTTTGACCCCAGCCACAGTGAAGGAACGGCTGATATATTTCCAAGTCAGGGTGGGTGCGTGGCTTGGAGGAGGAACTAGCAGATGGTGGTGTTCTCCATGTATCTGCCACCCTTGTCCTTCTATGCCAAAGCGGTCGTGGACTTGGAAGGTGCTGTCGAAGGAGCTTCGGTAAATTGGTGCCATCTCCTGTAAATTATCTTGGAAGTGTGGTTCCCAAATTATCATTCCCTAAACATGCTGAGGGAAGGTGCGTTTGTGTGCACGTGTGAGCCGCTCACCTTCCTACAGCACACAAGAAGCTACTTGTGTGCCAATTCAGAAAGGCTACACAACTGTTGTTCAATGTAAGATTTCAGGGGAAATTAGGTGATTATTTGAGTAGAAACAAGTGTTAATGGGTTTTGGGGAAAAGGTAATGGAACGGCACTAGATATCACAGAACACCCACAGTGCAGGAGGCGGCCATTCGGCCCAACAAGTCTGCACTGACTACAATTCTGTCGAGACCCCATACCTGTAACCCCACATATTTAACCTGTTAATACCCCTGACACTAAGGGGCAATTTAGCATAGCCAATCCGCCTAACCAACACATCTTTGGACACGAAGGGGCAATTTAGCATGGCCAATCCACCTAACCTGCACATCTCTGGAGTGATGATGTGGAGCTGCTGGCATTGGACTGCAGTAAACACTATAAGAAGTCTCACAACACCAGGTTAAAGTCCAACAGGTTTATTTGATAGTAAATGCCACAAGCTTTCAGAACACTGTTCCTTCACTAGGTCAGTCGCCTGACGAAGGAACAGCATTCCGAAAGCTTATGGTGTTTACTATCAAATAAACCTGTTGGGTTTTAACCTGGTGTGTTGTGAGACTTCTTACCATTTTTGGAGTGCTCAGAGAGCTGCTGCAGATATGATGGGCCAAATAGTCTCATTCTGTTCTCTAACAATTCTGTGATTCTATTTTAGGGGGAGGATGGATGTTGGGGGTGGGGGGCAGTTTTAAATTTAAAAGTTTATTTATCAGTGTCACAAATCAGGCTTACGTTGACACTGCAATTAAGTTATTTTGAAAATCCGGTACTTGTTCGGGTACATTGAGGGAGAATTTAGCACGGCCAATGCACCCCAGCTAGCATGTCTTTTGGAGGAAACCGGAGCACCCGGAGGAAAACCACGCAGACATGGGGAGAAGGTACAGACTCCACATGGACAGTGACTCAAACTGGCAATCGAACCCGGGTCCCTGACGCTGTGAGGCAGCTGTGCTAACCCAGTGTGCTGCCCAGTTGTAGCTCAACTCAAAAGTCAGTCATCGCTTAGTTCTGCACCGGTAGGCTTATGGACCCTGTTTACTGCAAAGAAAATGTGAGCCACATATTTTAATTCCTGGATCAAAGTGCAGCAATACAATCGAGATTTACCCAACTTACCTCATTAACAAGGCAAGAAACTGCCGTGCCCACCTCCAGCCAGAGTTTAACAATTGGAAGATCAGCTCCAGTTTTAGTTAGCACAGTCTCTGTTTGCAACCAGAAGGATAAGTTGCTAAAAGAAAAACTAACTTGCATCCAAATTCACTTCCTTCCTACAGGGACTAAGTGAGCAGATTCCTGTAAAGGACACGAGGATAAAAACGGATAGAAACCTGAAAATATAAACAGCACCTGCTCAAAAGCCATGGCTCTTCAATGTTGTGGTGTGATTGTACCTTTAAGGAATGTATTTTTTTTTTAAAAAATGTTCTCTGCAGTTGGAAGCAGGTTTTTATTTCATTGTTGCCAGTCGGTCAGTTAAAAGTTCTTTCATTGCTACTTCAATGGTTTAAATGGGGTTTTGTTTATTTTTGATTTGATTTATTGTCACCTGTATTGGGATACACTGAAAAATATTGTTTCTTGCACTCTACACAGAAAGCATACCGTTCATACAGGAGGAAAGGAGACACTGCAGAATGTTAGTCATAGCTCGGGTGCAGAGAAAGATCATTTTAATGCAAGATAGGTCCATTCAAAAGTCTTGATGGCAGCAGGGAAGCAGCTGTTCTGGAGTCAGTTGGTATGTGACCTCAGACTTTAGTATCTCTTTCCCCAAAGAGAGAAGGTGGAAGAGAGAATGCCTAGGGTGTGTAATTATGCTGGCTGTTTTGCCAAGGCAGCTGGAAGCATAGACAATGGATGGGAGGCTGGTTTGCGTGATGGGACTGGGCGACATTCACAATTCTTTTGTAGTTCCTTGCAGTCTTGGGCAGAGCAGGAGCCCAGACCAAGCTGTGATACAACCAGAAAGAATGCTTTCTATGGTTCATCTGTAAAAGTTGGTGAAAGTCGTAGCTGACATGCCAAATTTCCTTAGTTTTCTGAGAACGTAAAGGTGATGGTGGGGCTTTCTTAACTATAGTGGCGGCATGGAGGGACCAGGACAGGTTGTTGGTAATCTGGATACTTAAAAACACGAAGCTCTCAATCCTTTCTACTTCGTCCCTGTTGTTTTACTCTGGACCTCATGCAGTGTCTAAGATGTTATGACCTTTTGCATTATTAGGGGAATGAATGATTGACAGGTCAGACGACAGAAGTTGTTTCATTTCCAATTTGGCTGCTGTTTTAGTTTAAGTGGTGTTTGGACATCAGACTGAAAAGCAGTGTTTCTCTCTCTGGTGTTGAAAATTCTACTGGCTAGCTGGTAGCAAGCCTCCTGGCCTTTCTGGAATGAAAATTCTGCTGTAGGTAGTTTTGCTAGCTAGTACATAGATGGACTCTCTCTCCCTGCTTGGTGTTTTGGAAAGCTGTTCTGACTTCAAGCTGGTCTGTGTATAAAGAAAACGGCAGCATTCAGCCAAAGGACTAAGTTCCAGCATCACGGGAGCAATTGTATTTTCTATGTTAAACCTGTGGCAGGGATGGTTATAGAATGTTTGATTGGAACATTTCGTATTGTTAAGGTTTATAGTAATATCATGATTGTTTTTATTCTTGTTTGTAATTGGTGAAAGTTATTGTTATGTGCTATCTGTATTCTTTAATAAACTTTGGTAAAAGCTCCCTTGTGGGTCAATTGAATCGTACTGTAAGTGAAACATTTCATGCTCACCCTAGTCAAATTCTTGCGATCCAGGCGGACTTTGTAAAACACTTTGGAGTTTCTGACCTGAATTATAACAACGTCAAACTTCACACAGTCTACTTCCTATGTGCCTCCAACTCCCTCGCTAGCTTCCAAAGGCACTGACTTATGGCTGGTGAGCTTTCAGGAATGGAAGTCCCGACCAATTTTCTCCTTTTTCCCAGCCCAGGAAGGATTTGTTCGCGGCTGCAGAACTGAAGTACTCCCAAAGTGTGGCCAGTATTGCAGTGCAGTGAAAACACAGGCCAGTTTGGGTGTAGCCCACAAAAATTGAAAAACAAAAGTTGCCAAACCAGATATCTCCCATTCTTCTCAGGTCAGACTGGTTGAGGGATGAATGTTGGGTCAGGACACCTGAACACTTCAGCTCTTCTTCTTCATAACTGGCGATGGGGTATGGGGGTGGAGGAGGGGTTTGACCTCCACCCGAGGGTCAGATGGAGCCTTGCTTTAGCATCTCATCCCAGGGTCGACGCCACCAACAGTACTGTGCACAAGGATCGACCTAAATCATGTGGCTCAGGTCTCTGGAGTGTGTCTTGACAAGACTGTTCTCTTCCTGTTGGGGAACACTTCAGCAGTCACGGGCATTCGGCCTCTGATCTTCGGGTAAACGTTCTCCAAGGCGGCCTTCACGACGCATGACAGCGCAGAGCCGCTGAGCAGAGGCTGACAGCCAAGTCTCGCATACACAAGGATGGTCTCAACCGGGATCTTGGGTACATGTCACACTATCTGTAACCTCCACAACTTGCCTAGGCTTGCAAAACCTCACTAACTATCCTGGCTGGATACAGTTCACATCTCTTTAACCTGTGCTTAACCCTCTCTCCACTCCCATTGTCTGTACTTGTAAGACTTGATTTCTTGCGAAGACTCAGATTCCAACCAATATTTTGTAAATTGAGCCTTTATATGCCCTGTTTGTGAACAGAATTCCCACTCACCTGACGAAGATGCAGCAAGCGGTCTGAAAGTTAGTGGTGTTTGCTACCAAATAAACCTGTTGGACTTTAACCTGATGTTGAGAGACTGCTTACTCTGTTTACCCCAGTCCAACACCGGCATCTCCACATCGCGGGTCTTGGACACAGAGGTCAGTGGCAGAGTTGGATCTGTTGATCTGTGGTGCTTCAGAGCTCGAACGGTTCCAGGGCAAGCGTGGTAATCCATACATTGCAGCCACAGAGATAAGCGTACACACAAAAGGAACACTGCACTCCAGCAAGAGCACTCAGCCCATTTGGAATAAAATTCGGAAATCAGTTGATGGAGTAAATGGCAAATAGAAATGGCCTTCCATGCTCTTACAAGTGATATTTCAGGAGTTTTCTTTCATGTTCCCACAAAATAATTAGAGATGGAAGTTTTAACTTGTAGAATAATTGGGAAGCTTTTCTTTAAAGTTGCCACAAGAAGCTCAATTCACAAGATTGGATACAATTGACCAAACTGGAATCATTCATCCACTCAAGTCCAAAACTGAAAGGCTGACATGATGTGCAGATGCCAGCGTTGGACTGGGGTGGGCACCGTTACAAGTCTCACAACACCAGGTTACGGGCAGCAGTGTGGTTAGCACCGTTGCCTCACAGCGCCAGGGACAGGGGTTCGACTACCAGCTTAGGTCACTGTCTGTGCAGAGTCTGCACGTTCTGCCCCACCCCCCTACCCAGGGTGGGTCCCTGACGCTGAGAGGCAGTGGTGCTAACCACTGTGCCACCATAAGGGTCCCCTTATTTGCAAAAGGATATATTCGCCTTGGAGGGAGTACAGAGAAGGTTCACTAGGCTGATACTGGAGATGAGGGGGTTAGCTTATGAGGAAAAATTGAGTAGACTGGGCCTCTACTTGTTAGAGTTTAGAAGGCTGAGGGGAGATCTTATAGAAACATATAAGACAATGAAGGGGTGGATATGGTAGAGGTAGAGAGATTCTTTCCACTTAGAAAGGAAACCAGAGCTAGACGGCACAGCCTCAAAATAAGGGGGGGTCAGTTTAAAACAAAGTTGAGGAGGAACTTCTTCTCCCAGAGGGTAGTGAATCTCCGGAATTCTCTGCCCACTGAAGCAGTGGAGACTACTTCATTGAATATGTTTAAGTCATGGGTAGATAGATTTCTAATCGATAAGGGAATCAAGGGTTATGGGGAACAGGCAGGAAAGTGGAACTGATCCACTTCAGATCAGCCATGATCTTATTGAATGGCGGGGCAGGCTCGAGGGGCTAGACGGCCTACTCCTGCTCCTATTTCTTACATTCTTATGTTCATTTGCGCTGGAAGTAAACTGAAGTGTGTACTAAATTTTAAACACATTTCTGTTGGAGCATACCTTAGCTTGCATTTTGTATTCTGCACATTTTCCCCGTGTCTGCTTGGGTTTCCTACAGATGCTCCAGTTTCCTCCCACAGTGCGAAAAATGTGCTGGTTATGGTGCATCAACCATACTAAATTCTCTCAGTGTACCTGAACAGGCTCTAGAGTGTAGCGACCAGAGGCATCGCTGGCTGGCCAGCATTTATCACCCATCCCTAGTTACCCTTGGAAGGCAGTTGAGAGTCAACCACATTGCTGTGGCTCTGGAATCGCATGCAGGCCAGACCGGGGTAAGAACGGCAGATTTCCTTCCCTAAAGGGAACCAGATGGGTTTTTCTGACAATGGGTCATCAGTAGATTCTTAATTCCAGATATTTTTTATTGAATTCAAATTCCACCATCTGCCAGGGCAGGATTTGAACCCAGGTCCCCCAGAACATTAGCTGAGTTTCTGGATTAATAATCTAGCGATAATACCACTGGGCCATCACCTCTACGCACGCAGCACATTTTCCTACAATTGAGGTGATGAGTTACCATTCTGAACATCCCACATTAATATTTGGTGAGTGATCTGCTGTCTGTCTGGGGGTGTTGTTAAACCAGAGCTACAACTACGCACAGACACAGGTTTCAAGTCATATCCACCGTCAAGGGAAAGGTGAGATAAAGTTCCAAACATCATATAAGCAAAACCCAGCGGTATTAATTCACCACTTTACGACATGGCACAGCCCATGTTAAACACAGAATAAAGTCTCCCTCTCTTTTTGTCCCCGTAATGCAATACGGCCACGACCTCGGAGTGTGTCCAAAGTTTATTTATTAGCGTCACAAGTTGGCTTACATTAACACCGCGATGAAGTTACATGAAAATCTCCCAGTTGCCACATTCCTGTTCGGGTACACTGAGGGAGAATTTTAATTTTCTAAGTTTATTTATTAGCGCCACAAGTCGGCTTACATCAACACCGCAATGAAGTTACTGTAAAAATCCCTTAGTCACTGTTAGTATGTAACCAGTGACTTTGATTGGATGTAATGTGACCAATGGGAACAAGCTGACCCAGTAAAACATGGAACCAATCACAGTGATGTAATAGTCAGCTGATAGTCACTACAAATAAGAACCTGTTTGGAATTGTATTGAGCTGGGAGTGGCCTAGGGCGAGGCCGCAAGTTTGGAATACTGAACTTTCTTTATTAGACCCTTGCTTAGATTTATAAGTTGGAGTAAGTTTTGTTGTATTTTCATCAGCTGCATTTTGAAGAGTTCCTTCTGAAAGAACAGTCACCACATTCCTGTGCCTGTTTGGGCACACTGAGGGGGGATTTTAAGTTTCTAAGTTTATTTACTGGTGTCACAAGTTGGCTTACATTAACACTGCAATGAAGTTACTATGAAAATCCTCTGTTAGTGCGCAACCAATGACAACTTTCATTGGATGTAATGTGACCAATGGAAACATGCAGGGGTCAGCTGACCCAGTAATCTAAGGAATCACAGTGATGTAATAGTAAGATGACGCTCTATAAATAAGGGACGATGGAGAATTGTGTTGAGCTTGGAGTGGTCTAGAGCGAGTTTGGAGTAATGATATTTCTTTATTAATCCCTTCCCTTGATAGGGAAGTTAAATCCTTACATGAGAAAGGATATACTGGCACCGGAGGGGGTGCAGAGGAGATTCACTAGGTTGATTCTGGAGTTGAAAGGGTTGGTTTATGAGGAGAGACTGAGTAGACTGGGGCTATACTCATTGGAATTCAGAAGAATGAGGGGAGATCTTATAGAAACATATATTATGAAGGGAATAGATAAGATAGAAGCAGGGAAGTTGTTTCCACTGGTGGGTGAAACTACAACTAGGGGGCATGGCCGCAAAATAAGATAGCAGATTTTGGACTGAGTTGAGGAGGTACCTCTTCACCCAAAGGGTTGTGAATCTGTGGAATTCCCTGCCCAGTTGAGGCTCCCTCATTGAATGATTTTAAGGCAAGGATAGATAGATTTTTGAACAGTAAAGGAGTTAAGGGTTATGGTGAGCAGGCGGGTAAGTGGAGCTGAGTCCATGAAAAGATCAGCCATGATCTTACTGAATGGCAGAGCAGGCTTGAGGGTTCAGATGGCCGACTCCTGCTCCTAATTGTTAAAAGTTGGACTACGTTTTCTTGTATTTTCGTCAGCTGCATTTTGAAGAGTTCCTTCTGAAAGAACAGTTGCCACACACTGGCGCCCGTTCGGGTACACTGAGGGAGAATTTAGCACAGCCAATGCACCCTAACCAGCACGTCTTTCGGCCTGAGGGGGGGAAACCGGAACACCCAGAGGAAACCCATGCAGACACAGGGAGAACGTGCAGACTCCACACAGACAGTGACCCAAGCCGAGAATCGGACCCAGGTCCTTGGTGCCGTGAAGCAGCAGTGCAATCCTAAGTTCTTATCTGTGCAGGAAAATAAAGGTTCCCATGACCCAGGTGACCTTGAGCAAGTCCCATGGCGATGTGCGCGTGGACGCCAGTCTGACCCACTCTCACCTGTGTTCTTCATGGCGGTTGTCAGGCTGCTGAGAATGGAGCTGATCTTGCCCAGGTCGATGTTTGCCAGGTTGGGGAGGGCCAGCGGTGGGGTGGCAGTGGTGCTCTTTGCCTGCGCCGTCTCTGTTGGGCCGGTGCCTTCTCTGGCGGGGGGCTCGCACTCGCTGCTGCTGCTGCTGTCACCGCTGTGGTGCTGGGACTGAACTCCTCCTTCTTCTCCTCACTCTCTACTGCTAAAAAGTAACAGTGAAGGAGGGAGGGGAGGGGGAGGGGGAGGCAGAGGAGTGGGAGTGAGGGGGAGGCAGAGGAGGGGGGGGGAAGGGGGGAGAGAGAGAGAGAGGGGGGGGGAAGGGGAGAGAGAGAGAGAGAGAGAGAGAGAGAGAGGGGGGAAGGGGAGAGAGAGAGAGAGAGAGAGAGAGGGGGGAAGGGGAGAGAGAGAGAGAGAGGGGGGGAAGGGGAGAGAGAGAGAGAGAGGGGGGGAAGGGGAGAGAGAGAGAGAGGGGGGGAAGGAGAGAGAGAGAGAGAGAGGGGGGGAAGGGGAGAGAGAGAGAGAGAGAGAGGGGGGGAAGGGGAGAGAGAGAGAGAGAGGGGGGGAAGGGGAGAGAGAGAGAGAGAGGGGGGGAAGGGGAGAGAGAGAGAGAGGGGGGAAGGGGAGAGAGAGAGAGAGGGGGGAAGGGGAGAGGGGGAAAGGGGAGAGAGGGGGGAAGGGGAGAGAGGGGGGAAGGGGAGAGAGGGGGGAAGGGGAGAGAGGGGGGAAGGGGAGAGAGGGGGGAAGGGGAGAGAGGGGGGAAGGGGAGATGGAGGAGGGGTGGAGGGGAAGGGGAGGGGGGAGGAAGGGAAGGGGAGAGAGGAGAGAGAGAGAGAGAGAGAGAGAGAGAGAGAGAGAGAGAGAGAGAGAGAGAGAGAGAGAGAGAAGGGAGGGGGAATGGGCAGAGATTTTGGGGGGGGGGGGGGGGGGGGGGGGATGGGGAGATGGGAGAGAGAATTAAATTAGAATCATGATTTATCTGCTAATTTTCTCCTGATGTGCTTTCAATATCTCTCCAGCACCCAGATGATTTCTACCACATTCAAATTTTACAACCTACCGTGGTGGGATCTGAACCTGGGGTCTCTCGGTTACCATTCCAGTATCACCACACTAGAGCCGTAAACCGCTGAGAGCTCGGAT
The DNA here is from genome assembly GCF_965287045.1 of Carcharhinus amblyrhynchos. Taxonomy (NCBI): domain Eukaryota; kingdom Metazoa; phylum Chordata; class Chondrichthyes; order Carcharhiniformes; family Carcharhinidae; genus Carcharhinus; species Carcharhinus amblyrhynchos. The sequence goes on along the minus strand of NW_027650096.1, from coordinate 119,117 downwards.
GTCATTAAACGTCACAATTAGATCCAATCCAATCCCACCCACCCCCCTGCCAATTGATAGCGTTTCTGGGAGAAATCATGATAGTGAACCCTGTGAACAACCCCACTCCTCTTTCAGTGGTGCAGGCACTGAGGCCAATTCTAATACCCAGAATGACCCACCAGCTGAGGTTCCTGCATGGTCTTCCTGCTCTGCGGCTCAACGTTTGCGTCACCAAGAGAGGACTGGCTTGATTCCTGACTGCCATTTGTCGAGCACAGAATCCCTACAGTGCATTCAGCCCAACGAGTCTGCACTGACCACAATCCCACCGAGGCCCAATGCACTTACTCTAGCCAGTCCCCCGGACACTAAGGGGCGATTTAACACAGCCAATCCCCCTAACCTGCACATCTTTGGACACTAAGGGGCAATTTAGCATTGGCCAATCCACACTAACCTATACATCCTTGGACTGTGGGAGGAAACCTACACAGACACGGGCAGAACGCGTAGACTCCACACAGTGACCCAAACCGGGAATCGAACCTGCTGTGCTGTGAGGCAGCTGTGCTAACCACTGTGACACCGTGCCGCCCCCATTGGAGAGGAATTGGAAAATTGCCCAAATTGTGGAACTGAAACCCAGATTAAAAGGCGTAGACCAAGTTATACAGAATGCTGGTGGAATGGACTAAGGCTACCAATGCAGGCAGCAAAAGGAATATCTTCACTCCAAAAATGAATACATCACATTTAGAAGGGGATAAAATAATCTAGTAGAATAACGAGGGATACAGGTGAAAAAAAAATCACTGCATAAAACTATTAAAAATTCTATCAAGCGCTGAGATTTCTTTCTCGGGGTGCAGAGTGCAACGGTGGTTATGTTAAACATGTAGCAGACCCTTGGTTAGGCTGTGTCTGTGTAACCGCACATGGTTCCAGTCTCCGTGTTGTACAAGGACACAGCAGCACTGCAGAAAAGGTGCACAGAGGAATGGATACACAAGCGAGTGAAACCAGAACTGAACTAGTGGAGGTCTCAGAGGCTGCCCCCTCCCCTTTGAGGGCAGACATAGGGAGAATGTGTAGATTCCACAGACAGTGACCCAAGTTGGGAATCAAACCCGGTTCCCTGGTGCTGTGAGGCAGCAGTGCTAACCTACTGTGCCGCCCTTGGAGAGAAAGTTTCCACTTGTGGGGAGAGTCCCGAACTCCGGATAAATACCAGATAGTTACTGATAAAGTCGACAGTGAGATAAGGAGAAATGTAATTAACTGATTCAGGGGAGCTTGCTGCCACAGGAAGTGGCTGAGACGGATAAAGAACAAAGAACCACACAGCACGGGAACAGGCCCTCCAGCCCAATGAGCCCATGCCGCCATCTTAATGTGCTTTTCCTCCTCCACCCTTGACCACGTCCTATGCTTATGGTACCCCCACTGGGGACCAGATTAAGGGGAGAATAATTTAGGGACAATTTTATTACACCAATCAACCAAAAAGCACATCTTTGGGGTGTGGAGGAAACCAGAGCACCCGGAGGAAACGCACGCAAACCACAGGGAGAATGCGCAAACTCCCACAGACACTGGCCCAAATCCATGTATCTGCACAGCTAACAGTGATAGTCACTGAGCTGTTGTGGTGCCCATCTGCTGGTCCAGTTTTAAGCGTACACAAACGTCGCAAAGTACTAGGCTACTCTCGAAACATCCAACAGCAGCCCTTGCACAACCCACCGTGTGTATACCCCTCGTTAGACAACAAGGTAGACCGACGGTAGATTGCGTGAGTGGCTTTCAAGAGGACATTAGAATCGAGAGAGGGAAGAGAATGGAAAGATGTGCTGCTGGGTGGCTGACAGCAGTAGATGGAAAGGGAGACGGCCCCTGCGGAGTATCAAGGCCAGCACAGACTCGCTGGGGCCTGAAAGGCCTGTGCCACGATTCTATCAGCGGGGAAGCGCTGCTGTTTTTGCGAGCCGGGTACCTATGATGCTTGCTGCTCCAGCTGCTTCATCATCCGAGAGCTCCATGTCCTCCACGTCACAGTTATCCCCCAAGGCTTCCGGTGTGGGAGGACCCGGGCTCTCTTCCACCTTCTTCAGCTCCGCCGCGGGCTCCTCGGCTGGCCGGATGGGGGACTCCGAGCCTGTAGGCGACGGGGCATCCATGCTGGAGAAGGGATGGGCGACTCATCCGGATCCGGGAGGGTGGTTTTCAGCTGGTCCAGCTTCTTCTTCAGGTTGTTGACTCTGTTCGCAAACGTCTTGTATGCCTGCAAGAGAAAAGGTCGCTCGCATTAGCGATAACTTCAAGCGTCAACACACAACAGACAGCACAGAACATCATGTTGAATGCTCGTCCACACAACAAACAGCACAGAAGCGTTGCGGTCGAACGTCAACACACAGACAGCACAGATCACATGGAATGACAACACACAATAGACAGCACAGAACATCACATCAGGCGTCAAGACACAACAGGCAGCACGGGACAGACCATTGGGCCTAACCAGCTCATGCTGGTGGGATGGAAGGTGTGAACAAGGGAACTTTATGTTTCGGGAGAGAGGCAGAAGCACAGAAAATAGGACAGACAGGAGGGCAGTCAGAGCTGGGATTCTTGCAGCATCTAGCTCACTACCAGACTGTCCAAAGCTTGTTCACCATTTACAAAGGACACAAGGGGAGGCGATGGCCTAGTGGTATTATTGCTTGACTGTTAACCACAAAACTCAGCTAATTTTCAGGGGGACCCTGGGTCGAATCCCGCCATGGCAGATGGTGGAATTTGAATTCCATGAAAAATATCTGGAGTTAAGAATCTACTGATGACCATGAAACCAATCTGTCTTAAAGACACTCAATGACCTGGCCTCCACTGCCTTCTGAGGCAAATAGTTCCACAGATTTACTCTCTGGCTGAAGAAATTCCTCATCTCTGTTTTAAAGGATTGTCCCTTTAGCCTGAGGTTGTGCCCTCTGGTTCTAGGTTTTTCCAGTAGTGGAAACATCCTCTCCACGTCCACTCTATCCAGGCCTCGCAGTATCCTGTAAGTTTCAATAAGATCCCCCCCCACCCCCATCCTTCTAAACTCCGAGTACAGACCCAGAGTCCGCAACTGTTTTCTCATACAACAAGCTCTTCATTCCAGGGATCATTCTTGCGAACCGCCTCTCGACATCCCCCCCCCCCCACGCTCCGAGATATTTCTCCCAACATTAGCTTGAGGAACAGCACGTCACGCGTCAATAAGGCACTGTCACAGCCTTCCTGACTCAATTAAACCTCTCTTGCCTGCCACCCTCACACAAGTCACTTTACCCATCCCTTTGCCTTCTCTAAATCATTACATCTTACCCTGTTCTGATGAAAAAGTCACAGGCCTGAAACGTGAACTCTTCTTTCTCCTCTCTCTCTTGCCTGACCCGCTTGCTATTTCCAGCATTTATTGCACATTTCCAGTATCTGCAGTATTTGTGTCAGAAATAATAGTAGGAGGGATTACTACTTAAAGAGCGAAAAGCTGCAGCATGCTATGGTGCAGAGGGACCTGTGCATGAGTCGCAAAAACCCAGTCTGCAGGTGATCAAGAAGGCGAATGGTCTGCTGGCCTTTATAGCGAGGGGGATAGAATATAAAAGCAGGGAAGTCTTGCTGCAACTGTACAGAGTACTAGTGAGGCCGCAGCTGGAGTACAAAGGGTGAATCTCTGGAATTCTCTGCCCATTGAAGTGGTGGAGGCTACCTCGCTAAATATATTTAAGTCACGGGTAGATAGGTTTTTGACAGGCAAGGGGATTAAGGGTTATGGGGAGAAAGCGGGAAAGTGGAACTGATCCACTTCAGATCAGCCATGATCTTATTGAATGGCGGGGCAGGCTCAAAGGGCTAGATAGCCTACTCCTGCTCCTATTTCTTATGTTCTTAGCAAAGGAAGGCAGGGCTAACTTTTGCATGAACGGCAGGCGGTGGCAGAATGATACTGTCACTCGATCAGTAACCCAGAGTAATGTTCTGGGGAACCCGGGTTCATATCCCACCACGGCAGATGGTGAAATTTTGATTCAATAAAAATCTGGAATTAAGAATCTACTGACAAACCATTGTTGGAAAAACCCATCCGGTTCCCTTTAGGGAACGAAATCGGCCGTCCTTACCCCAGTCTGGCTACATGCGACTCCAGGGACATGTGTCAATGTGATTGACACTCAATATCTGGAATTAAGAATCTACTGATGACCCATTGTCGATTGTTGGAAAAGCCCATCTGGTTCCCTTTAGGGAAGGAAATCTGCCGTCCTTACCCCGGTCTGGCCTACATGTGACTCCAAAGCCACAGCAATGTGGTTGACTGGCTGTGGGAGGAAACCGGAGCACCTAGAGGAAACCCACGCACAGACATGGGTGAGAACGTGCGGACTCCGCAAAGACAGTGACCCAAGCCAAGAATCAAACCTGGGTCCCTGGCACAGCAGTACTAACCCACCGTGCTGCACGAGTTACCGAGGAACAAAGGGAACAGACAGGAAATGGCCGAGGGGTAATTGGACAGGTTTCAGCAGACACTCTTTGCAGGGAATAAGGAGACAAATGGGGTCTGCCTCCTCCCCATACGGAGAACTCGGAGTGAGCCAAAGATGAGATACTTACATTTGCTACGATCTTCACCTCCTTGTACTGAGCCTCGTAAAATATCTCCGCATTTTCCAGAGCTTCAATCAGTGGTGGTGTCTTCTTCACCTCCCTCTCCAGCTCTGCGCAGAAATCCTCCAACTTGGAACTGGATTCCTCAAAGTCTTTGGAAAACCGCTTGCCCCCGGCACGATCTACAAAGAGAGAATGAACTGTTTCTACGATTGAGCTGCCTGGTCTTTGCGAGTTCCCTGTGGGATCATACAGCACGTAACGACAGTGAGGTTTAAACAACACAACACAAACTCCCATTCGCAAAGGAGATACACAGCCAGCAAGTCCAGCATTACTGGAAGGTTTACAAGAATCATTCCAGGAATGAAGGGTTTGTCGTATGAGGAACGGGTTGAGGACTCTGGGTCTGTACTCGGTGGCAGTTTAGAAGGATGAGGGGGGATCTTATTGAAACTTACAGGATACTGCGAGGCCCTGGATAGAGTGGACTCGGAGAGGATGTTTCCACTAGTTGGAAAAACTAGAACCAGACGGCACAACCTCAGGCTAAAGGGATGATCCTTTAAAACAGAGATGAGGAGGAATTTCTTCAGACAGAGAGTGGGGAATCTGTGGAACTCTTTGCCGCAGAGGAGGCTGGGTCATGAGTGTCTTTAAGTCAGAGATAGATAGGTTCTTGATTAAAAGGGGGGCAGGGGTTATGGGGGAAAGGCAGGAGAATGGGGATGAGAAAAATATCAGCCATGATTGAATGGCGGAGCAGACTTGATGGGCAGAGTGGCCTAATTCCTATGGAAAGCAAATACATCTTATTTCCTTATATAAAAGGAACCAGTTGGAGGGTCTGAAGGATCAAGTCCAGGATTACTGTCAGATCTGGACAAGTTAGGTGAATGGGCTAATCAGTGGCAGATGCAGTATAATTTGGATAAATGCGAGGTTATTCACTTTGGAAACAAAAACAAGAGATTACTACCTGAATGGCTGGAAGTTGGGAGATAGGGGAGTGTACAGAGGGACCTGCGTGTCCTTGCGCACCAGTCACTGAAGGTAAGCATGCAGGTGCAGCAGGTGGCAAAGGCGGCAAATGGTATGTTGGCCTTCATTGCGAGAGATTGAGTACAGGAGCAGGGATGTGTTGTTGCAATTATACAGGGGCCTTGGTGAGGCCACACCTAGAGTGTCATGTACAGTTTTGGTCTCCTTTTCTGAGGAAACACGTTCTTGCTCTCGAGGGAGTGCAGCCAAAGTTTACCAGGCTGATTCCAGGGATGGAGGGACTGATATACAAGGAGAGATTGACTAGGTTAGGATTGTTTTCACTGGCATTCAGACAAATGAGGGGGGGGATTATTGTTTTTGATAAGAGAGGGGATTAAGGGTTATGGGGAGAGGGCGGGAATGTGGAACTGAGCCACGACAGATCAGCCATGATCTTACTGAATGGCGGGGCAGGCTCAAAGGGCTAGTTGGCCTACTCCTGCTCCTATTTCTTATGTTCTTACGTTCTTATCTCAGAGACTTATAAAATTCTAACAGGACGAGACAGGGTAGATGCAGAGAGGATGTTCCCGATGGTGGGGGGAATCCAAACCAGGGGGGTCACAGACTGAGGGTCTGGGGTAGACCATTTAGGACAGAGGTGAGGAGACATTTCTTCGCTCAGAGAGTGGTGAGCCTGTGGAATTCATTCCCACAGGAAACAGTGGTTGCCAAAGCATTGAATGTATTCAAGAGGCAGCTGGATATAGCACTTGGGGCGAACGGGATCAACATTATGGGGAAGAAAGCAGGATTAGGCTATTGAGTTGGATGATGAGCTACAATCGTGATGACTGGAGGAGCAGGCTCAAAGGGCCAAATGGCCTCCTCCTGCTCCTATCTATTTTCTCTAAGTCCAGAATTACTGTAAGGAAACCAGTTGGATGGTCAGACCAGATGGGAAATTGTATTTCTTCTGTTAAAACCTGGGACGGGGTTATCTTCTGAGGAAAGGTTGGATCTGTGTTCAGTAGAGCTGAGAAGAAACAGAGGTTATTGAAACATAGCAGATCCTGAGGGGGCTCGACAGGGTGGATGCTGAAAGGATGTTTCCCTGTGGTGGAAGAGGCTAGAAGTAGGGGAAAAAATAAGACAAAAAGGATGATTTTTTTTTCTCCTCTCCCCAGAGAGAGGGGTGGAAGCAGGGTGAATGAATATGTACGCGACAGAGGTAGGCAGATTCTCAACTAGCTGGGGAGGGGGCTTTGAAAGGTGTTGGCACGAGCGTGGAGTCAAGGCCACAATCACATCAGCCGTGATCTCACTGAATGGTGTCACAGTGGGTTAACACTGCTACCTCAGTGCCAGGGACCCGGGTTCAATTTCTGGCTTGGGTCACTGTCTCTGTGGAGTCTGCACATTCTCCCCGTGTCTGCGTGGGTTTTCTCCAGGTGCTCCGGTTTCCTTTCACAGTCCAAAGACATGCAGGTTAGGTGGATTGGCCGTGTTAAATTGCCTCAATGTCAGGGAGATTCGCAGGATAAATATATGGGGCCACTGGGATATGGCCTGGGTGGGATTGTTGTCAGAGCAGGCTCGGAGCTGAATGGCCTACTCCTGCCCCTTGTTTGAACTTAAAAGCTTGTTATAAAATCTCTTTGATATATTCGAGACGATATCAAAATATAACAGTTCAAATAAAAATGAAATACACAAATCCCAAGTAAGTATATAAAATTCTCCCTCTCTTATACAAATATACAAGATGAGAGAGAATTAGATTTAAAACATTGCTACGTCCACATTTATTTTCTATAAACTGCAGTTGAAGTTATGCTTTCTGATCATGCATAGTATCACAGAATCCCTACACTGGAGAAGGAGGCCAATCAAGTCTGCACCGACCACAATTCCACCCAGGCCCTATCCCCATAACCCAACATTTGCCCTGTTAAGCCCCTGACACTAAGGGACAATTTAGCATGGCCAATCCACCTAACCTGCACATCTTTCGGACTGTGGGAAGAAACCAGAGGAAACTCTCAGACACGGGTGGGGAACGTGCAGACTCCACACAGACAGTGACCCAAACCAGGAATCAAACCAGGGTCCCATTGTGCTGCCTCAGTATATCATGATTGTGTACTGTGCACAAATATGAGGGGAAGAGATAGAGTGGAGAATGAAATTGCTTCCCTTGGTGGAGAATTCTAGAACCAAGGCATATAGATCCAAGGTAAGTGGCAGTAGGTGTAGAGTGGACATGAAGTTTTTTTTACGCAGAGGGTGGTGGGCACCTGGAATTCGCCGCCATGAGTTGGTGGTGGAGGCAGAGACCTGAAACTCTCAAGGTGCTGTAAGGTACAGGATCAGGTACAAGAAGATGGGAGAGGAAGGATGGCCTCGGGCTGGCAGGGTCAAGATGGGCCGAATGGCCTCCTTCCGCGCTGTAACTTTGCTTTGGTTCTGTTACTGAGCCTGTGACTCCTGCCACAGTAACAGCGACTTCACTTCAGGTGTGCGCTGCTGGCTGTGCATCACTTTGCAAGTTCCATGGGTGACGTTAAGGCGTTTTGTTAACTGCAATTCCTCGCGAGCTCTCAGTACCACTGTAATTACAGATTGCAGCCACTGGGTCGCACCATACCCCATTGTTTCCAGACACACAGCAGACAATGTCACGGGGAGACGGCACACGGTATACTCATTTGTTTAAGGAAAGGCACACACAGGTGTGCCATCCGTCCCCAAGGTTCACTGGACTGAATGACTGCTGGTTACGCGTTAACATATCCCTGTCTACATCAACGGGACGAAGTGGAATTGGTTGGGAGCTAAAGCCCCACCAACACCTCTGTTTTCTCAGAAGATTAAGGAAATTTGGTATGTCAACTACAACTCTCACCAACTTTTACAGGTGCACCATAGAAAGCATTCTTTCTGGTTGTATCACAGCTTGGTATAGGCTCCTGCTCTGCCCAAGACCGCAAGGAACTACAAAAGGGTCGTGAATGTAGCCCAGTCCCATCACACAAACCAGCCTCCTGTCCATTGACTCTGTCTACACTTGCCGCTGCCTCAGGGAAAAACAGCCGGCATAATCAAGGACCCCCACACACCCCGGACATTCTCTCTTCCACCTTCTTCCGTCGGGAAAAAGATATATAAAATAGGCAGCACAGTGGTTAGCACTGCTGCTCACAACGCCAGGGATCCAGGTTCGATTCCCAGTTTGGGTCACTGTGTGGAGTTTGCATGTTCTCTCCCCGTGTCTGCGTGGGTTTCCTCCAGGTGTTCCAGTTTCCTCCCACAGTCTGAAAGACGTGCTGGTTAGAGTGCATTGACCTGAACAGCTGCCAGAGTGTGGCGACTAGGGGAATTTCACTAACTTCATTGCAGTGTTAACATAAACCTTACTTGTGACTAATAATAAAAAACTTTAATCTCAGACTTTAGTATAAAGTTTATGTCCCAACCGACTCAAGAACAGCTTCTTCCCTGCTGCTATCAGACTTTTGAATGGAACTACCTTGCATTAAGTTGATCTTTCTCTACAGCCGAACTGTGACTAACACTACATTCTGCACTCTCTCCTTTCCTTCTCTATGAACGGTATGCTTTGTCTGCACAACACTCAAGCACTGTATCCCAATACAGTGACAATAATAAATCAAATCCAGTTTTGCACTCTACCTTTCAATCGTTTCAACGTCTCTGTGCTGCAGACATCCACGCGGAGGCTCCCAAGCTGTTTCTCCTTGAACTCCCGCTCGTCCTCGGCTTGCTTGTAGGACCCCAGCTGATCTATCAGTGCCTGTGGCTGCAAGTGAAGAGGGGGAAAAGGTCAGCTTCTGCTTCCCGCTGACTCCCAGAACCAGTCCCACCATTTAACAAGCAAGGCACGCTAAATATGACAGCGCGATGGAGCACGATCGAATAGAGACTGTTCCCCGCCCCCCAACCCCACAATCTGCCGGCCATGGCTCAGTGGCAGCACTCACATTTCTGGTCGTGGATTCAAAGCCCACTCCAGCCTTCAGTACCTACTCTTGACGGACGCACTCTGTGCTAGTACTCTGCCCTGAAGGAAGTGCCCCCATTCAGAGGAGGCATTAGGCCAAACTCCTGTCTGCTCTCTTCCCTGCTCAAGGTGAGGTCATACGACCTGGGCACAGTGACTGCTTATTGAAAACCTCCAGAACACTCAAAACGAGTCAATGATTAATTGGCGAATGTTGCCACAGTTTGAGGGCATCCAAAATCGACTTTGATCACCTTTTACTCTGAACTAGTTGGCACATGAAGTTTCCAGGCGGGACAGTGGGTTAGCACTGCTGCCTCACAGCACGAGGCATCCGGGTTTGATTCCCAACCCAGGTCACTCTGTGTGGAGTCTGCACATTCTCCACGTGTCTGCATGGGTTTCCTCCAGGTGCCCCGGTTTCCTCCCACAGTCTGAATCATGTGCAGGTTCGGTGATTTGGCCATGCTAAATTGCTCCTTAGTGTCTAAAGATATGGTTAGGTGGATTGGCCATTCCATTGGAATCACAGAATCCCAACAGTGCAGGAGGTGGCCATTTGGCCCAACAACCTGACAGCAATCCCATCCAAGTCCTATCTCTGTAATCCCACATATTTACCCCGCTAATCTCCCTGACACCAAGGGGCAATTTAGCATGGCCAATCCACCTACCTGCACGTCTTTGGACACTAAGGGGCAATTTAGCATGGCCAATCCACCGAACCTGCACATCTTTGGACACTAAGGGGCAATGTAGCATGGCCAATCCACCTAACCTACATATCTTTGGAGTGAGGGGGGAAACCGAAGCACCCGGAATAAATCGGCACAGACATGGGGGAGAACGTGCAGACTCCGCACAGAGAGTCACTCGAAGCCGGGTATTGAACCCAGGGCCCCTGGCACTGTGAGGCAGCAGTGCTAACCACTGTTTGTACAATAAATTGTATTTTTGCAGTGTTCAAATCCCGTGGAATCACGTGGACTTATTCTAAAGACAAGTGTCTTTAACCACACCCTTCCATTACAGGAAGCATCACACTGCACCTCCTCCTCATCCGCATCCCAGGCTCTGGCCGAGGATGGTAACAATATCGAGGTGAAGGAGGCCTTTCCTCGATCCCTTCAACGTCCTAGTTGACCAAGACAAACAAAAATGAACAAGTCCTTATGCAAGTCATGTTAAAGCCACGTAGCCGTGAATAGTTACAGCGTTCAGGGAGATGCACGTGCCTGCACTGACCAGGATAATTCCATGTTCCATCTTTGGTCTTCGTTGAGCTGGCTGACTTGCAACCGAATGATGGCGACGACATTATAAATCAATCTCTCCATCCCAGGACTATAAATTATTCAAGAAAATTAAGGGGGGCATGGTGGCCGAGTGGTAATGTCTCTAGGATAGCAATCCAGAGAGTCAGGCTAATGCCCTGGGGGAAATGGGTTCAAACCCCACCATGGCAGCTGGTGGAATTTAAATCCAATTAGTAAATCTGGGACCGAGAGCGAGTCTCAGTAACGGCGACCGTGTCATTCATTGTCGACTGCCGGAGGGTCCCACCTGGCTCATCCGATTGCTGGAGGGTCCCACCTGGTTCACTAATGGGACGGAAATCAGCCGTCCTTACTGGGTCTGGCCTACATGTGACCAGAGATCCACAGCAAGGTACTTGATTCTTAACCGCTCCTCTGAAAGGACGGGCAAGTCACTCAGTACAAAGGCAACTAGGGAATTGTGGGGTTTTTTTTCATGGGACACGGGTGTCGCTGGCTGGACCAGCGTATATTGCCCATCCCTAGTTGCCCTTGGAGGGGCAGTTGAGAGTCAACCACATTGCTGTGGCTCTGGAGTCACATGTAGGCCAGACCGGGGTAAGGACAACAGATTTCCTTCCCTAAAGGGAACCAGATGGGTTTTTCCCGACAATGGGTCATCAGTAGATTCTTAATTCCAGATATTTTTTATTGAATTCAAATTCCACCATCTGCCATGGGCGGGATTCAAACCCGGGTTTCCCAGAACATTAGCTGAGTTTCTGGATTAATAGTCTAGCGATAATACCACTGGGTCCATTGGGCATCAAACAATCCAGGGGGAAAAAATAGAGTCACTCTGACCGCTCCGAACCATTATTCGGCCAGTAAAGGTGAATGCATGGAGAGGACAGGGTTTAGGGTTCACACATGTGATGCCTCTCATGGTCCAACACTGGCACCAGCTGCCTGGGGTTGGCATGCTTGGGAGTGGTTACTGCTGTACAGCATCGGAGGGCAAGTGTGCCCGTGGCAACCGTACCCCAGGGCAAGGTGGTCATTTAAAAAAAGGGAACGAAACACGAAAACACTCACCCTGAATTCAGCCAGTATCTTGGATTTGACCACGATCCGGGTCTTGTTGCTCACTGCAAGAAAGAAAGAAAGAAAGATGCAGTCAGCAGAGTGGACAGCGATCCCGCCAGCACCCCATCCTGTCTGGGTTTTAGCAAAGCTGGGCAGTGGGCAGGTCAGATACATCAAGTCTTTACCGCAGCCTCTCGCCAGGAGTGAGCAACCCTCCCAAAAAACAAAACAGAATCGCAGCGTCACAATGCAAAACTCCCCTCAAATACACAACAGATAGATGGTGGCAGGTCTGCCTCCCAGCTGAGAGTCATCCTCAATAGCTCAGTCCCTGGGCACATGGCTCTCACACTGCTCTATCAGGTTAAGTCAGAATCATGAGCTTTCAGAGTGCCGCTCCTTCCTCAGGTGAGTGGAAATGATGAAGGAGCAGCTCTCCGAAAGCTCGTGATTCCAAGTAGACGTGTTGGACTTTAAGCTGGTGTTGTGAGACTTCTTACTGTGCCCACCGCAGTCCAATGCTGGCGGCTCCATCTCATGCTCTGTCAATGATGTGGACATGCCAGTGTTGGACTGGGGTAAACACTAAGAAGTTGTCGCTATGTGCCATGTACTTGGAGAGGATCTCCAAAGTTTCTACAAAGATGCAAGAAAGCAGATGACACACTAACCCATCTTCATCATACAGGCGTGAAACTATTCATGTAAAATGACACACTGCAATTGTGTTGAAGCCATGATTTTTAGTGGTTCCCAGGTACATTAGTCCTGGACCAAAGCCGGGGAAGCAGGTGTGTATTTCGACCGCCCCCTTCCCTCCCAGTTTATGAGAGGAAGCGAGTTAACCGAGATCAGCACTCCAGCATCTCCTGCGGTCAAGTGGCCCTCCCGATGATGTCTGAATGGGACAGCTTTGGATGTGGTAGTGGAGGTTATCCCCCCCTACTCCCTCCCCAACCACAATGCACCACCCTCCCCAAAAAGGGCATCAGGCAACAGTGGTTAGCACTACTGCCTCACAGCACCAGGGACCCGGGTTCAATTCTCCGCATGGGTCACTGTCTGCGTGGAATCTGCACATTCTCCCCATGTCTGCATGGGTTCCCTCCCAGTCTGAAAGACAGGCTGGTTAGGGTGTGTTGGCTGTATTAAATTCTGCCTCAGTGTACCCAAAGAGGCGCCAGAATGGCGACTAAGGGATTTTTACAGTAACTTCATTGCAGTGTTAACGTAAGCCGACTTGTGACTAAAATAATTAAACTTTATGAACTGAGTAAAATCCTACGTCAATGTGCATGGCTCTCACAAGGAGAGCAGTTATTTGTGAGAGGTACCAGAGGCACCCAATAAACTGCAACTGGCCAGGGCAACCATGGATGTAGATGCCAAACAGTGGCACAGTGGGTTAGCACTGCTGCCTCACAGTGCCAGGGGCCCAGGTTCAATTCCCAGCTTGGGTCACTATCTGTGCGGAGTCTGCACGTTCTCACTGTGTGTTTCCCTCCTACAATCCTGAAAGACTAAAGTTTATTTATTAGTCACAAGTAAGGCTTACATTAACACTGCAATGAAGTTACTGCGAAAATCCCCTAGTCGCCACATTCCGGTACCTGTTCAGGTACACTGAGGGCGAATTTAGCATGGCCAATCCACCGAAACTGCACATCTTTAGACACTAAGGGGCAATTTACCATGACCAATCCATCTAACCCACACATCTTCAGACCTTGGGAGAAAAGCTACGCAAAACATGCAAATTCCACAGTGACCCGAGGCTGGAATCGAACCTGGGTCCCTGGTGCTGTGAGGCAGCAGCGCTAACCACTGCGCCACCTGCACAGTACATTAGCCATGCTAAATTCTCCCTCAGTGTAACCTGCACATCTTTGGACACTAAGGGGCAATTTAGCATGGCCAATCCACCTAACCTGCACATCTTTGGACACTGAGGGGCAATTTCGCATGGCCAATCCATCTTTGGACTGTGTGAAGTCGTCGAAGCACCTGGAGGAAACCCACGCAGACACGGTGAGAACGTGCAAACTCCACAGTGACCCAAGCTGGGAATCGAACCTGGGTCCCTGGTGCTGCGAGGTAGCAGTGCTAACCCACTGTGCGGTGCCGTCTAAAGTGTTAGCTTGAAAGCCACCACGTTAAGCCAAACTCGGGTGCACAGATATCAGGTAACACGTACTCAAGTAATTAGCTGCGGCTGAAGGTTTAAATACAGGTAAGTGGACACTTTGCCAGGTTAAGCTGCACAAGATAGCAGGATTCAATTCCCAGTGCACTTAGTGGCTTGCTGCCTATCCTCCTGTCTGTCAGCACCCCCCGCGTACAAGTAGGACTCGCTTGGAAAGCCAGGAAGTGGCGTCTCATTAAACAAGTTGTGGGGTTCTGAACACACCTGTACCACTGCCCAAGGTTGGTTCCGTACCTGTTTTCACTTTTGCGAATTCAGCTGGCTTTCTTCCCACTGAAATGAATGGAAACAAGTGAAAGGCAGTGAATTTGCTGCGTGCATTGTCGGGTGCCTTTGCGACAGACGCTCCAGACTGCACGGTGATACCACTTATTCGCATTCGTTCACAAGTCCGGGGGAGAAGCACTAACCATTAAAAGCTTTTCGTTGCAACGCATCTGACCTAAAAACGGTTCTAATTGTTGGAGACTGGCAAATGGTAGCAGCAAACCGCACCCCCCCCCCCCCCCCCACACCACCACTTTTAAATGAATTTCACAACTCGAAGGGTGGGGGGGTGGGGGTGGGGGTGGGAAAGAGAGAAATTGCCTGGGGGGCTGGAAGGGGAGGAGACAATCTGCTCCCAGTCGGGAAACAGCACGTGTGGACATCAGTGTAGCACTGCCTGGAATCACAGATTGTAATCCCCGGTCGATGCCCACAGTCCAAATCCGGGACAGAAGAATTGGGAAGAAACGCAGGGTCTGTGGTGCCATTTGGCAGCCACGATCAGCACCCACAGGGTGAAACTAACACAGCTGATTTAACTCCGCTGTATTAACTGCGTCCTTACCGGTCGCTGGGGTTTTGATTGGAGCTGCACACCTCTGACAGGGGGGTAAAGTGCACAGCTGCAGGGGGTAACGGAGAAACCATAGCAAATCTTGCAACTCTCAGATGCTGAAAAGTTAAAAGCAATCAGGAAAGACTTCAGTAATTGTCGCTCGTGAAGAGGAGAAGAATTTACAGGGGGTGCAAGAGCGAGAGTTGGTAGGAAGCAGCCAGGTACAGACCCTGAAGAAACAACAATGACAAGATGAGGTTTACGGAGAGTAAGGGTTGCAAGCCCAGACTGAACGATGGAGTATTTCACTCTGGGGCATTATAGGGCAGGCGGGAGGTACTGTGACAGACAGGCTGAGGCAGGAGTGTTCAGAGCTAAGGAGTCTTCCTGAAGAAGTGTAATATTCCCCAGAGGAACTGAGTGCGCCACATCCTTATCTTTTGAGAACCAAACATGCATTATAACCTGCGCACCCGGCAGCAGGGCAGGAGAATTAGCGACAGGTCAGCTGCTGTGCATGTATAAATAATGCATGCTCACAGACCTCATCAGGAACACGCAGGGTGAGCAGGAAACCCTGTACAGAGGCTTCCCCAATCCCTATGTGTCTTCCAGATGCCTTCTGCCTAACAGAAGACTCCACACAATTACCCATTCTCAAGCCAGGTGGCCCTCTTCTGCTGTGTTGCCCCAAGAGGGACAATCACCACATGCCTCCCCCTTTATTCAATCTTCAAGTTACTGACCACTAAACTCGAACTGGACATTATAAATATGAGTTGGGCGATTATAAAATTGAGTCTGAGGGGTATTTCTGCTTCTTGTAGAGGGATGTCATTCCGTAGTTTGAGCTGTTTCCACCACATCGATATTATCAGGAACCTCTGCTGGCACTGGCCCCCACGGAGACATCAGTTACATCT
Organism: Carcharhinus amblyrhynchos; assembly: GCF_965287045.1. NCBI lineage: Eukaryota > Metazoa > Chordata > Chondrichthyes > Carcharhiniformes > Carcharhinidae > Carcharhinus > Carcharhinus amblyrhynchos. The sequence goes on along the minus strand of NW_027650096.1, from coordinate 103,183 downwards.
GTGACAGGTCCAACGGGCATTTTATGCTGACACAGTGCCAGGGACATAGGACAGACATTGACCCGAGCCAGGAATCGAACCTAAGTCTGCACGTTCTCCCCGTGCCTGAGAGTGTTTCCTCCGGGTGCTCCGGTTTCCTCCCAAAGATGTGCAGGTTAGGTGGATTGGCCATGCTAAATTGTCCCTTAGCGTCCAAAGATGTGCAGGTTAGGGGGATTCACAGGGCAAATACACGAGGCTAAGGGGATAGAGTATGGGTTGGTCATTCTGTTGGACAGCTGGTGTAGACAGATGGGCTGAATGGCCTCCTTTTGTACTGCAGCGATTCAATGATTCCATCGTGTTGTGACATGTAATCTCAGTGTCTTCCTCTGTCCGAATTGCTGACTCTGAGTCCAATTTCAATGTTTTTTTTCAAACCTCTTCAATTAATTACTCATTGACAAACTTCCTTCTTCAAGTCCTTTATTCTCCCGGTTCAGTTCTTGACTCAATTTTTCCTCTGCTTTTGGATTTTTTTTTACAAAGTTCAGCTTACTCTACATTGAATCAATAACTTCATTTTGTAAAACTCTTGTCACGTTTACTGTCAGTCATTTATTTCGTCTTGTTTCAATATCATTGCTGGACTAGGCGCTAGGGTTCAGAAACTTGAATTCCTTCTGCTGATTCCTCTACGTTCAATAGTCCCTCGTTTCTTTGGAACTGTCACATTTCCGAATTCCCGAGGTGAATGCGTCATGTCCTTATTGGACATGTGCATTCCACAAGTTTACTTCCGCTAAATCCTTATCGGTTTCACTGTTAGTAGCGTCCGTCCCCAAAGAAAGTATCGACTTGCTTCCATTCTGCTTGTTGCCCTTCATATCGACACGTACTGCTGCCTCAGTGCCGAGGACCCGGGTTCGATTCCAGGCTTGGGTCACTGTCTGTGTGGAGTCTGCACGTGTTCCCTGTGTCTGCATGGGTTTCCTCCCACAGTCCGAAAGACATGCTGGTTCGGGTTCATCGGCTATGCTAAATTGTCCCTCAGTGTACCTGAATGTCCTCCCTGAGGTAAAGGGACTGAAAGTGCACACAGCACTCTCATTGTGGTCCTTTACAGTTTTTGATGTAGGACCTCCCTGAGGTAAAGGGACTGAAAGTGCACACAGTATTCTCGTTGTGGTCCTTTACAGTTGATGATGTAGGACCTCACTACTAATCTGCTTAATTCCTCTTGCGATAAAGGCTAAAATCCAAAAGACGTGCTACTTGGGTGCATTGGCATTCTAAGTTCTCCCTTAGCGTATCTGAACAGGCACGGGAGTATGGCAACTAGGAGATTTTCACAGTAACTTCATTCCAGTGTTAATCTAAGGCGACTTATGACCTCTTCTTTAGGCAAAGAGTCAGGTTTAAAGCATGCAAGCAGGCCCTTCAGCCCAACTTGTCCATGCCACCCTCTTTTTTTTTTAAAACTGCTAAACTAATCCCAATTGCTCACATCTGGCCCATATTCCTCTAGACCCATCGTGTCCATGTTACTGTCTAATTGCTTTTAAAAGATGATAAAATTGTCCCCGCTTCTACTACTACCTCTGGCAGCTTGTTCCAGACACTCACCACCCTCAGAGAAATAATTGCCCTTCTGGACCCTTCTGTATCTCTCCCCTCTCCCTTAAACCTATGCCCTCTAGTTTTAGACTCCCCTCCCTTTGGGAAAAGATATTGACTAACTAGCTGATCTGTGCCCCTCATTATTTTACAGACTTCTATAAGATCACCCCTCAGCCTCCAACGCTCCAGAGAAAAAAGTCCCAGTCTATTTCAGCCTCTCCTTATAACTCAATCCATCAAGCACGCTGCTTTATCAACCGTGTGACCAGCTCTGCATGTGGCACAGTGGGTTAGAATCATAGAAACCCTACAGTGCAGAAAGAGGCCATTTGGTCCATCAAGTCTGCACTGACCACATTCCCACCCAGGCCTTACTCCCTTATCCCTACATACTTACCCGCTAATCCCTCTAACCTACACACCTCAGGACACTAAGGGGCAATTTTAGCACAGCCAATCGAACCTAACCCGCACATCTTTGGACTGTGGGAGGAAACCCACACAGATACGGGGAGAATGTGCAGACTCCACACAGACAGTGACCCAAGCCAGGAATCAAACCCGGGCCTCTGGCGCTGTGAGGCAGCAGTGCTAACCACTGCACTACCCACACAGGTTAGCACTGCTGCCTCACAGCACCAGAGGCCCGGGTTTGATTCCCGGCTTGGGTCACTGTCTGTGTGGAGTCTGCACATTCTCCCTGTATCTGCATGGGTTTCCTCCCGTAGTCCAAAAGATATGCTGGTTAGGTGCACTGGCCATGCTCCCTCAGTGTACCCAAACAGGTGCCAGTGTGGCGACTAGGGGGATTTTCACAGTAACTTCATTGCAGTGTTAATGTAAGCCGACTTGTGATACTGAGAAATTAACTTTCTCTACTGAATCCTGGCTGCCCCAAGTTGAAGCTTTTTCAACATTTAAGATACTTTTACTGGTAAGAAAGGCCTTCTCACAATCTCAGCAGCATTTTCCCCAAGGCTGTTTTTACTCTCGTTGTTTCGTTTGCAAGTTTCACTGCAAGATCCAACTGCGTCTGTTCCGGGTCTCTGCTCCTTAACCTTCTTCCTTTCAAACAGGCTGGGGACTTCTCTTCTCCACAGAGAATATAAAGATAAGTTTCACAAGCTTGCTTCAGTTAAATCTCTTTTTAGTTTCACTGTCAGTCGGGTCTGTCCCCGTTGAAGTGTTGACTTGTTTCCAATTCGCTTGTTGAACTTCACAGTGGCACAGTGAGTTAGCACTGCTGCTGCACAGTGCCAGGGACCCAGGTTTGATTCCCAGCTTGTTAAAGTTTTAAAGTTTACTTTTTAGTGCCACAAGTTGGCTTACATTAATGCTGCAATGGAGTTACTATGAAAATCCCTGAGTCGCAACACTCCAGCACCTGTTCTGGTATACTGAGGGAGAATTTAGCATGGCAAATTCATCGAACCTGCACATCTTTGGATACTAAAGGGCAATTTAGCGTGGCCAACCTACCTAACCTGCACATCTTTGGACACTAAAGGGCAATTTAGCATGGCCAATCCACCTAACGTGCACATCTTTCAGACTGTAGGAGGAAGCTAGAGCACCCAGAGGAAACCCACACAGACACAGGAGGAGAACGTACAGACTCCACACAGACAGTGACCCAAGCCGGGAATCGATCCCGGGTCCCTGGCATTGTGAGGCAGCAATGCTAACCCACTGTGCCATTGTGAAGGGCAACAAGTGAATTGCAGGATAGGAGCAAGAATTGAGGTTGTCTGCCTGCAGACCCTCGGTGCAGGGACTGCTGGCACAGAGCCTCTGCGAACTCCACTCGGATCGGGAGCACGGTAATCCCAGACTCTTTTCACACGTCCAGAGACCACGGTGACTGCTCCCTGTGGCACGATTTCCCTTCCAAGTGTGAAACATCGCTATCTTTCATCTCTCTTCAAAAAGCAACTCTGTAGTAACTCTTCTTTTAAACTCCACTTTTTTTTAAAAAGTCACAGCTCTTGCTCCTGAGGGTTAACCTCCTCTTGTTTTCTGACATTTCTAAAGCTTTGTCCAAATCAGACCTTATTCTGCATCCGCCGAGGTATCTATCACGATCTCAAGTAGGTCCATATTCCTCCAAACAACAGGCATTCACTTGAGCAGACCTTTCCACCTCGATTAAAAACAGGATACTCACAGGTGTCGGGCCAGAGGCAGTGTCCTCATTATCCATGTTTATCCTTGTCGCCAAATGTCATGGTGCATGCATGCACAGGCCAGGAACACAAAGGGTACTTTTATTAATAATGAAAGACTGTACAAAGGTTGGTAGCCACCCCCTCATGCCCAGGAGCAGCCCACTAGCTGCCCCAGTCCCTACATGTTTTCCAGCTTCCTTCTACCCAAGGCAGAAGCCTTCTGCACTGCCTCTTTTCCTTTTCTATGAATGGTATACTCTGTCTGTATAGCGTGCACGAAACAATACTTTTCACTGTATCCCAATACATGTGACAATAATAAATCAAATCTATGTACTCGATGAACAGTATGCTTTGTCTGTGTAACGTGCAAGAAGCAATACTTGTCACTGTATCCCAATTCGTGACAGTAATAAATCAAATGTACTCTACAATCGGTATGCTTTGTCTGTGTAACACGCAAGGAACAATACTTTTCAGTGTATCCCAATACATACGACAATAATAAATCAGAGAGGACTCCACCCCGGGATGATTACTCACACTCGGTCCCAGTCAATTCCTCATCTCGAATTGCCAGCTATCTGTACTCCTGAACACAAGTAACTCCTTATGGCCAAGTTCCAAAGGTGCAGGCACCCTAGGGTTTGGATGATGGAGGAATTCTAAAGGTCCCAAATCCCAAAAAGTATGAGGCATGCTACAATTCCTGTGACGTTACTGAAAGGCATGGAATTCACGACCATAGCATCCTCCAGAATACAGTATCACACAGGAACTATACCCAGGCAAAGAACCTGTTTAACAAGGGACAGCGCTCAGGTACTGAATGTAACTCCCCACAAACAGGTAAAATATTTGCTTTGCCACCTGGCATGTCATATGGCTCCTTTTAACTTCTGTGTCTGTGAAATGAGGGAGGAGTTTAACCAGAGGAGAGGAACGGAGATGATGAGAATGCAAGCATAAAGGGAGTCACAAGTTTATAGCAATACCCATCAGTGGTGAGGAAAGGAATAATCGAAGTGCGTTTCTGCTTAGGGTGGTTTTTTTTAAAAAAGAAAATCTTAACATTCCTAAATCAACATAAACGACTCTCACCGAGAGCAGCTCTGAGATCCACGATCAGTTCCTCCGGGTAGACGCTCCTCTGCTCCCATATCGTGAATATTCGCTCCACTGATTTGCGAATTGAAGGATCCCTGAATAAAGCCAAGAGGATATCTGTGAATTAGAGCCAGCTCAGGGCCACAAGGGTGTTTCCTTTAGCCTTTTAACAGCTGGCAGCTGATCGAGGTCTAAGAGTTTGCAATCTAGAGTCACTGTGTAAACATACACAGCACGTGATGAATCTGTGTGGCAGGGCAAAGAGATGCATATTTCACTTGTGAGAATTACTTACCCTGACCCTATTTCTTCATTTACAGACTCTATCTCTTTGTTACCACACACAGACACCATCCCCCCACCCCGACTCCCCCCCCTCACACACACACAAAGGTTTACAGCATAGATATAAGAACATAAGAAATAGGAGCAGGAGTAGGCCATCTGGCCCTTCGAGCCTGCCCCGCCATTCAATAAGATCATGGCTGATCTGTCGTGTCTCAGTTCCACATTCCCGCCCTCTCCCCATAACCCTTAATCCCTCTTATCAAAAACCCATCAACCCGCATCTTAAAAATATTTAGCGAGGTAGCCTCCACCACTTCAACGGGCAGAGAATTCCAGAGATTCACCACCCTTTGAGTGAAGAAATTCTTCCTCAACTCCGTTCTAAACCCCCCCCCCCCCCCCCCTTTATCTTGAGGCTGTGCCCCCTAGTCCTACTGTCCTTTCTGAGCGGGAAGAGTCGCTCCACCTCTATCCTATCCATCCCATTCATCATCTTATACGTCTCAATGAGATCTCCCCTCATTCTTCTAAACTCTAACGAGTAGAAGCCTAGTTTATTCAGCCTCTCCTCATAGCTCAACCCCCTCAACTCCGGCATCAGCCTAGTAAACCTCCTCTGCACTCCCTCCAAGGCCAAAATATCCTTGCGCAAGTACGGCGCCCAAAACTGCACACAGTACTCCAGCTGCGGCCTCACCAATGCCCTATACAGCCGCAGTAAGACCTCCCTACTTTTATATTCAATCCCCCTCGCTATGAAGGCCAGCATCCCATTCGCCTTCCTGACCACCTGCTGCACCTGCAAGCTGGGTTTTTGCGACTCATGCACAAGGACCCCGAGGTCCCTCTGCACCGTCGCACGCTGCAGATTTTCTCCATGTAAGTAATAATCCTTCCTACCATTATTCCTACCAAAGTGGACAACCTCGCACTTGCCAACAGTAAATTCCATTTGTCAGTTCCTGGCCCATTCGCCCAGCCTATCTAGATCCTTCTGCAGACTCTCCACACCCTCCGCGCAATTTGCCGTTCCACCAATCTTGGTGTCATCAGCAAATTTCGACACCATACACTCGGTTCCCTCCTCCAGATCATCTATATAAATGGTAAATAGCTGAGGCCCCAGCACCGACCCCTGGGGCACTCCACTAGTCACCAACCGCCAATCCGAATAGCACCCATTGACCCCCACTCTCTGCCTCCTATTTGACAACCAGTCCTCTATCCACGCTAACACCCTACCCCCAACCCCATGTCCCCTGACCTTCTATATGTTGGGCCAAAAGGCCTATTTCCATTCTGTAAACCTCTATGACTCTAATTATCAAGACATTAACACAAGGGAAGATGGTGATGCAACGGTAATGTCATTGCAGCACAGACACTGGCTAAGCTCAGGGGATAAATTCATTAATAAACCAGTTAATAGGACTAGCCTCAGTAACAGTGACCATGAAACCATCACTGTGTCTCATTAAAAACCCATGTGGTTCAGTAACAATTCACAGCAATGCAGCTGACACTAAACTGTCCTCCGCAAGTGGAAATTAGGAAGGAGCTACTAATGTTTTTGACTTTTATTGTTTAGTGTCACAAGCTAACATTAACACTGCAATGTAGTGAGATTCCCCTAGTCGCCACACTCCAGCGCCTGTTCAGGTACACTAAGGGGTAATTTAGCATGGTCAATGCATCCTAACCAGCACGTCTTTCAAAACGTGGAAGGAAACCTGAGCACCCAGAGGAAACCCACGCAGACACAGGGGGAACGTGCAGACTCCACACAGACAGTGACCCAAGGCCGGGAGTCGAATCCAGGTCCCTGACACTGAGGCAGCAGTGCTAACCACGCTGAGCCCTAGTCAGGGTGGCTAGCATAGATTTGTAACAGAACATTTAACTGATAAAATTTTTTCAGGGAACAAGTGTGTACAGATGAAGGGAAGTCAGTGGATGCTCAGAAGGCATTTAATAAGGAGCTATTTCAAAGACTTGTTACAAAAATTAAGGCATAAGATATTGAGTTTGGTCTTTTACCTTTAGCAAGTTTATTGTTCAAACAATCTCCTTATGGTTTCCCCCCTCCCCCAATTACACAACTCTTGCCACCGTCCTTATTTATACTTCAAGTGGCAATTCAAGTGGCTTAACAAGGTCATTGTCAAAGGACACGTTTTGGTCGCCTGAACCAAGGCGGGACTTACTCAGTTAATGGTAGGGTGTTGGGGGACAGTTACAGAGCAGCGAGATCTAGGGGTAGAGGTTCATTGCTCCTTGAAAGTGGAGTCACAGTGGTGAAGAAGGTACTTATAGCATGCTTGCTTTCATTGATCAGAACATTGAATACAGGAGTTGGGGCGTCTTGTTGAAGTTGTACAAGACATTGGTAAGGCCACACTTGGAATACTGTATACAGTTCTGGTCACCCTATTATAGAAAGGATATTATTAAACTAGAAAGAGTGCAGAAGAGATGTTACTGGGACTTGACGGTTTGAGTTAAGGTGAGGCTAGGTAGAACTGGACTTATTCCTTTGCAGCGTAGGAGGCTGAGGGGTGATCATATAGAGGTTTATAAAATAATGAGGGCATAGCTCAGCTAGACAGTCAATATCTTTTCCCAAAGGTAGGGGAGTCTAAAACTAGAGGGCATAGGTTTAAGGTGAAAGGGGGAGAGATACAAAAGTGTCCGGAGGGGCAATTTTTTCAGAGGGTGCTGAGTGTCTGGAACAAGCTGCCAGAGGTAGAGTTAAAGATCCCACCCAGGCTCTATTCCCATAACCCCATGTATTTACCCCAGCTAGTCCCCCTGACACCAAGGGGAAATTTAGCATGGCCAATCCACCTAATCTGCACATCTTTGGACACTAAGGGGCAATTTAGCATGGACAATCCACCCTAACCTACACATCTTTGGACTGCTGGAGGAAACCAAAGCACCCAGAGGAAATCCATGCATCCTGGAGAGAACGTGCAGATTCTGCACAGACAGTGACCCGAGCCAGGAATTGAACCTGGGTTCCTGGCACTGAGAGGCAGCAGTGCTAACCACCGTGCCACCCTACTGATCCACAGCAACGCGGTTGACTCTTAACTGTCTTCTGCAAGTGGGAATTGGGAATTGGGAATGAGCTACAGATGCTTTTTATATTTCTTTATTATTAGTTACAAGTCAGCTTGCTTTAAAACTGCAATGAAGTTACTGTGAAAATCCCCTAGTCGCCACATTCCGGTACCTGTTCAGGTGCACAGGATATTTAGCACGGCCAATCCACACTACCAGCACATCTTTCAGACTGTGGAAGGAAACCCACGCACAGGCACTGGGGAGAGGGTGCAGACTCCGCACAGACAGCGACCCAAGCCAGAAATCAAACCCGGCTCTCTGGCACTGTGAGACAGCAGCGCTAACACGCTGTGCCTCCGTGCTCCACAGTCTAAGGGAAGACACTGGGTGGGTGGGTGGGTGGGGTGGGAAGAGAGTGGTTTCCATTCTACTAGCTTCTGGCGACAGCATTCTGAAATCAGAGGCAATGCAGCACACGGTACTCCCTCTGTCATATCACTATACAGAAACAAGCAGGTTTCTGAAATACACCTTAATTAAAGATGGCTTGTCAAGATAATATTTAAACAGATTTTAAGCCTCATAACGTAACAGCTTATTACATAAACCAATTCTCTCCTCTTTCCCCCCTCCAGGCATGTTAAATTACTAATCGCTCTCTTTACAGCTTGCACAGAGCGGTTTACAATTCACAAGCAATATTTTTTGACGTGGACAATTAAAGCTATGTTTTAGGTTTCTGAGCCATCGCTCGTACTCCAACTTCCTTTCATTAGGACAGAATCCAATTCAAAAATACTTGATAAAGAGGGAAACAGTCTGGGTAGGCAAAAGGGGTGGTTTTTTTTGCTGAGCTGTCAACTTGCTGAAATCTACTGTCTTCTCTTCAACCTGGACACAACAGAGGGAAGCAATGGCCGAGTGATATTATTGCTAGACTATTTATCCAGAAACTCAGCAATGCGCTGAGAACCTGGGTTCAAATCCTACCATGGTGGAATGTGAAATCAAGAGAAAAAAATCTGGAATTAAGAATCTACTGATGACCTATTGTGGAAAAAACCCATCTGGTTCCCTTTAGGGGAGGAAATCTGCCATTGTTACGCCGGTCTGGCCTACATGTGACTCCAGCACCCGGCTGCAAGGGCAGGACAGTGGTCAGCACTGCTGCCTCACAACACCGGAGACCGGGGTTCAATTCCCGGCTTGGGTCACTGACTGGTTCTTCCAGTGACTGCGTGGGTTTTCTCCGGGTGCTCTGGTTTCCTCCCACAGTCTGAAAAACATGCTGGTTGAGTGCTAAATTCTCCCTCGGTGTACCCGAACAGGCGCCAGAGTGCTGCGACTATGGGAATTTTCACAGTATCTTCATTGCAGTGTTAATGTAAGCCTACATGCAATGAATAAATAAGCTTTAGAACCACCGCAATACGGTTGACTCTCAACTGTCCCTCTGAAGTGGCCTAGCAAGCCACTCAGTTCAAGGGTGACTAGGGATGGGCAATAAATGCTGGCCCAGCCAGCGACATGCCGTGTCCCAAGAATGAATAAAAAACAGTGTGGATACACAGGACGAGCAATCAGGTTCACAGCCGCACAGGCACAAGTGCTGATAGGATCATACTCCAGCTCAAGGCGTCCGTACACAGACAAGTTTCTCTGGGTGGACTGCTGTTATTTTTGAGGGGGAGTAAGTGGGAGGGAGTTGTTGCTACTGACACGGAAGCTAAAATTACCCAAATCGGGTTAAGGTGGTGGTACATCTTCCCCAAGATGGTATCCAGTCTGTCTTTGGTCATAATATCTGAAAAGCCAAAGACCATCTATTCTTGAATGCTTCCTCACATGTTCCATCACTACATTTAAAGTTTATTTATTCAATACAAATAAGGCCTACATTAACACTGCAATGAAGTTACCATTTAGTTACCGTTTGGCCTTGGAGGGAGTGCAGAGGAGGTTTACTAGGCTGATGCCGGAGTTGAGGGGGTTGAGCTATGAGGAGAGGCTGAATAAATTAGGCTTGTACTCGTTAGAGTTTAGAAGAATGAGGGGAGATCTCATTGAGATGTATAAGATGATGAATGGGGTGGATAGGATGGAGGTGGAGAGACTCTTCCCGCTCAGAAAGGATAGTAGGACTAGGGGGCACAGCCTCAAGATAAAGGGGGGGCGGTTTAGAACGGAGTTGAGGAGGAACTTCTTCACTCAAAGGGTGGTGAATCTCTGGAATTCTCTGCCCGTTGAAGTGGTGGAGGCTACCTCGCTAAATATTTTTAAGACGCGGGTTGATGGGTTTTTGATAGGAGAGGGGATTAAAGGTTATGGGGAGAGGGCGGGAATGTGGAACTGAGCCACCACAGATCAGCCATGATCTTATTGAATGGCGGGGCAGGCTCAAAGGGCTAGTTGGCCTACTCCTGCTCCTATTTCTTATGTTCTTATGTACCATGAAGATCCCCTAGTCGCCACACTCTGGCAGCTGTTCAGGTACACAGAGGGAGAATTTAGCATGGTCAATGCACCCTAACCTCTTTTGGACTGTGGGACGAAACCAGAACACCTGGAGGAAACCCACGCAGACTCCACACGGTGACCTAAGCCAGGAATTGAACCCGGGTCTCTGGTGCTGAGAGGCAGCAGTGCTGACCACTGTGCTGCCCCTACATTTCACTGAAACCTCGGTGGCAACATGGTCCGATTCACACTCAGAACACACACTTCAACTTATCAAGTTAGAGGCAGGCAGATGCAAATCAAGAAAGCCTGGTTTGGCAAGAAAAGCTGCCAAATTTTAACAGGTTCACTTCCTCAATAAAATGCACCCATTCCCAAGGCACCTGGGATTTGAATTTTAAACCCTCTGAACAGTCCCATTCTAACTTAAGCTCTTTAAAACAGGTTATTTTTCCTCCCTGTAGCAACACAATACAATCTCTCCTTGATTTATCAAGTTCAACACACAAATCTTCAGTGAAGAAAATCCTTGCTATCACTACAGTCAAGAAACAGCAAAGAAATAAGACTGGTTTAAATTCTTTCCAACTCAGATGTGTTGCTGCCAAGTTCAACTGTGTGAGGTAGCTCATGAACCTACACAGTGGAATTCTTGCCGAACTCCAATTTTATTCCTTTGCTAAAAAGGTGCTGACAGCTACCTTGCCCAGAAATTTTCTGGTCTGCCCGCCCTGTGAATTGGAGAAGGCTGGACACAAAGCATGTCCAAACAAGTGTAGGTCACGTGGATTGGCTATGGTAACTGCATGGGGTTGAAAGGATAGGGCCTGGGTAAGGTGCTCTGTTGGAGAGTCGGTGTCGACTCGATGCACCGTAGAGACTTCATGGCTCTGAGAATCATTTATGGCACAGGAGGCCACTCAGCCCACCAAATCCATGTTGGCACTCTGCAGAGAAAGTCAACTAAGCAAGCTCTCCCACCCACGTCACCCCCAGAGCCCTGCAACTTCAAGTGCCCATCCAATTTTATTTTGAAACCATACGGGCAGCGAATTCCATGTCAAACAAAGACAAGAAAGTTCAAATTCTACAGATATTTAAAAGACAAACCCTTAAAAGGGCGACACTTACCTCACCAACGTGCCAGCTTCAATCAGAACCTCCGAAAAAGCGTCTCGAAAAATAATTGCGTTCTTCCTCTTACAGTTCTGAATAACATCATTGGCAACGTAGAAAAGGTTCAGACGATGAGGGATCGAAGCTAAAGAGGAAACAGAAACCTTTTAGTCGGTGAAAGTAGCCCTGTTAAGTTCAGAGCAATTTTCAGATTAACCAAAATTAAACAGCAGACATTTCCAGCGCAGGAGTGACACAAGATGACCGCGGAACAGACAAGCGACTGGTGATTGCAGAACAATTTCAATCTTGAACCACAAGCACAAAATTCATTATGTTTAGGTATAAACAAGCTTTTTTAAAAAAACTTTGTTCATGGGATGTGGGCCGCGGTGGCTGGGCCAGCATTTATCGCTCATTTAAGAATCCATGAAACCACAGGGGCAGAATTAGGCCACTTGGCCCATCGAGTCTGCTTTGCCATTTGATCACGGCTGATATTTTTCTCATTCCCATACTCCTGCCTTTTCCCCATAACCCCTGAACACCTTATTAATCAAGAACCGATCTGTCTTAAAGACACCCAATGACCTGGCCTCCTCTGTGGCAAAGAGTTCCCCAGATTCCCCACTCTCTGGCTGACGAAATTCCTCCTCATCTCTGTTTTAAAGGATCGTTCCTTTAGCCTGAGGTTGTGCCCTTTGGTTATAGTTTTCCCTACTAGTGGAAACATCCTCTCGATGTCCACTCTATCCAGGCCTCGCAATATCCTGTGTTTCAATTAGATATTCCCCTCATCCTTCTAAACTCCATCGAGTACAGACCCATAGTCCTCGACCCCTCCTCATACAACATTCCAGGGATCATTCTGGTGAACCTCCTCTGAACTCCCTCCAAGGCCGACACATCCTTCCTTAGGTATGGGGCCCAAAACAACATTGGATCCAGAGTCATAGGTAGACCAGACCTGTCCATGCCGACACTACAGTTGAGAAAGCCCACCAATGCCTCTACTTTCTCAGAAGACTTAAGGAAATTTGGCATGTCAGCTCCAACCCTCATCAACTTTTACAGATGCTCCATAGAAAGCATTCTTTCTGGTTGTGTCACAGCTTGATAAGGCTCCTGCTCTGCTCAAAACTGCAAGAAACTACAAAAGGTTGTGAATGTAGCCCAATCCATCATGCAAACCAGCTCCCATCCATTGAGTCTGTCTACACTTCTTGCTGCCTCAGAAAAGCAGCCAGCATAATAAAGGACCCCACGCATCCCAGACATACTCCCTTCCACCTTCTTAAATCAGGAAAAAGATACAAAAGTCCGAGGTCACGTACCGACCAGCTCAAGAACAGCTTCTTCCCTGCTGTCAGACTTTTGACTGGATCTACCTCGCATTAAGCTGGTCTTTCTCTAGACCCTAGCTATGACTGTAACACTACACTCTGCACTCTCTGCTTTCCTTCTCTATGAGGGGCATGCTTTGCCTGCATAGTGCAAGAAACAATACTTTTCACTGTATGCCAATACATGTGACAATAATAAAGCAAATTATAAAATCTCAGACGTTCTATAAGGTCATGTAGCAAAGAAGGCCACCAGTCAGCACTTTGTACCTGCACGCCTGTTCCTCTGAAGAGTTTGTACAATGAAGCCCAATCACCATTCATTTCCTCAGAGTGCTGAGATGTCTTCCCTTGTTACCCTATTGCCTTTGACTAGCTACTGCTGAATCTGCTCCCAGGCCACTCTTTCAGTGCAGTTCCAATTATAACGTGTTGTGGCCACTTTCACTGTTTGTCATGGGTGGCACAGTGGTTGGCACTGCTGCCTCACAGCACCTGGGACCAAGGTTCAATTCCCAGCTTGGGTCACTGTGTGTAGTCTGCACGTTCTCCCCATGTCTACGTGGGTTTCCTCCAGGTGCTCCGGTTTCCTCCCGTGTGCTGGTTAGGGTGCACTGGCCAAGCTAAATTCTCCCTCAGTGTACCCAAACAGTGCCAGAATGTGGCAATTAGGGGATTTTCACAGTAACTTCATTGCAGTGATAACATAAGCCTTACTTGTGACTAATAAATAAATTTTAAACTTTTGTCATTGTCCCCAAACCACTCCCTTCCCCAGGCAGTGGGCATACTGTCCTGCCCAGATCACCACTGATTTGACAAGTGTGCGCACCAAACACTATGGCCACAGAAGGCTCGAAACTGCAAAGCACCATCATCAACCCTGGGAGAAACTTCTTTGCAGCGTTAATGTAAGCCTACTTGTGATACTAATAAATAAACTTTAAACTTAAATGGAAAACTGTTGAATGCTCAGTACGTCAGAATGGTGTTTGAAGAGCAGTGCAAAACTCACTTCAACCAAGAAGCTTTTTAAGATCAAAGAAAGCTTGAAGACTCATCAAAACAGAGAACAAATGGCAATCTGAGCCCCCTCACTAATGAGTGTAGCTGCTAGCCAGTTATTTTGGTTGCAGCATAAATACCGATGCTGATAGATTTGCACGAAGGATGAAGCCAGCAAATTGCAACTTAAACTGGGCACATCATAGAATCCCTACATGCAGGAGGAGGCCATTCAACCCATCAAGTCTGCACCAACAATCCCACCCAAGCCCTATCCCCATATTTACCCTAGCTAGCCCCCCACGACACCAAGGGCAATTTAGCATGGCCAATCCATCTAACCTGCACATCTTTGGACTGTGGGAGAAAACCCACGCAGATACGGGGGAGCATGTGCAAAATCCATACAGACAGTGACCCCAGGTCCCTGGCGCTGTGAGGCAGCAGTGCGAACCACTGTCGGACAGCCAGTGCAGACTTGATGGGCTGAATGGCCTCCTGCTGTCCGTGCTGTTGATGAGGAGCAGGGAGCAAGATGCTAGAAGTTAGAAAACACAGTGTGAAGTGCTGTGGCAGAATCCTGGAGAGTTTAAGTAGACCAGCTGTCGGCATACAGTATCCCAGACTGATTCACAATACACCTGAGCAACATGATGCAGCAACAAGATTTCCCTCTATTTTCACACCACCTCGTCCATCACCAAGAAGTGGCCTAGATTTCTAATCCTGTACCTAGATATAAATACAATTAAAACGTGTTCATAAGATATAGGAGCAGAATTAGGCCTTTCAGCCCATCGAATCCACTCCACCATTCCATCCTGGCTGATATGCTCCTCATCCCTATAACCCGTCAACCCATTACCCATTAAAAATCTGTCCACCTCCTCCTCAAATTTACTCACTGTCCCGGCATGTGCCGCATTTTCAGGCAGCAAATTCCACAGATTCACAGCCCTTTGGAAGTAACAGTTACCCCTCCGACTCTCTTTTTACTACCTCTTACACAAAGCCTCTTGTCCTAGGATATCCCACAAGAGGAAGCATCCGTTCACCATCTACTTTATCCAGACCTTTTATTATCCTGTATACCTGAATGTGATCTCCTCTCAGTCTTCTGAATTCCAGACAGTATCGGCCTAAACTGTTCAATCTCTCTCCATACGACAAACCCCTCATCTCTGGAATCAATCTAATGAACCTCCTCTGAAATGCCTCCAATTACACAACATCGTTCCTCAAATAAGGGGACCAAAACTTCAGGTGTGGCCTCACCAATGCCTTGTATAGTTGCAATACTACTTCCTTCCCTTTATATTCTATTCCTTGAGCTATAAAAGTTTATACAGCTAAATAATGTAGATTAACAACCAAGTTAAAAACAGTAACCAGTTTATCATTAATAGAATAGAATCCTACAGTGCAGAAGGAGGCCATTCAGCCCATCAAATACGCACCAACCACAATCCCACCAAGGCCCTATCCCCATAACCCTATACATTTACCCTACTCATCCCCTGACACTTAAGGGTAAATTTAGCATGGCCAATCCATCTAACCTGCAAACCTTTGGACACTAAGGGAAAATTTAGTATGGCCATTCCACCTAACCTACACATCTTTGGAGTGTGGGAGGAAACCCGAGCACCCAGAGGTTACCCACACAGACACAGGGAGGACAACATGCAAACTCCACACAGACACGATCTGGGAATCGAACCCAGCTCCCTGGTGCTGAGAGTCAGCAGTGCTAATCACTATGCCACCGTGCCACCCTAACACGAACTGACTCGAAAACAAATCACAATCTGATGAGAACAGATGCATTCTTGCATTTTTTTTATTGTCAAGGCACAGAGTTTCTAGCTGATGACAGATGCCATTAGGAAGCAGTTGCCTGCTGCAAGCACTTCAGCATCCTATCAAATGCTCAGGGGGGGGGGGGGCATCTTAGCACCCTGGATTTCACAGGGTGAAATCATTCTCAAACTCAGCAGAGTCATTCCTGGAATGGTACACGAAAGCCAAATTACAAAGACCAAGGAAAAGGAGAAAAGTAATTAATTCAGCCAGCTTTTACTGCATAATTAACAGGATCTAGACTAGAACCAGTTAAATGGGTGACACAAGGCACAGTGGGTTAGTGCTGCTGCCTCACAGCGCCAGGAACCCGGGTTCGATTCCCGGCCTCAGGTCACTGTCTGTGGGGACTTTGCATGTTCTCCCCATGTCTGTGTGGGTTTCCTCTGGCAGCTCCAGTTTCCTCCCATAGTCCAGTGATGTGTAGGTCAAGTGGATTGCCGTGCTAAATTGCCTATTAGTGTTCCACCTGCACATCATGTCCAAAGATGTGCAGGTTAGGTGGATTGGTCATGCTAAATTGTTCCTTAGTGTCACGAGGACAAGCTAGGATAAATATACGTGGTTACTGGAATAGCCTGGATGGGATTGTGATTGGTGCAGACTCAATGGGCTGAAAGGCCTCCTTCTGCACTGTAAGGATTCTATGATTCCTAGAAACATTGCTAGAAAATTTACAAAACTTGCCAGGTATTTCACTAAGTAAATGAATTATAAAGTGTAATACTAAGTTATAAACAGTGCAGCTTCCCATTCCCAGACTCCACTGATCTGGCATTGTTAGGCAACATATAGAAAAACTAAAGCAAATGTGTTAAAAACTCATTTACAGATTTGACTTGATTTGTTATTGTCACCAACCTGTCCCGGTCCCCCCCATGCCGACACTATAGTTAAGAAAGCCCCACCAACGCCTCTACTTTCTCAGAAGACTGAGGAAATTTGGCATGTCAGCTACGACTCTCACCAACTTTTACAGATGCCCCACAGAAAGCATTCTTTCTGGATGTATCACAGCTTGGTCTGGGCTCCTGCTCTGCCCAAGACCACAAGGAACTACAAAAGGTCGTGAATGTAGCCCAATCCATCACACAACCCAGCCTCCCATCCATCGACTCTGTCTACACTTCCCGCTGCCTCGGGAAAAGCAGCCAGCAGAATCAAGGACGCCCCCCCCCCCCCCTCCCCGTCCCAGACATTCTCTCTTCCACCTTTTTCCATCAGGAAAATGATACAAAAGTCTGAGGTCATGTACCAACTGACTCAAGAACAGCTTCTTCCCTGCTGCCGTCAGACTTTTGAATGGACCTACCTCGCATTAAGTTAATCTTTCTCTACACCTTAGCTATGACTGTAACACTACATTCTACACCCTCTCCTTTCCTTCTCTATGAATGGTGTGCTTTGTCTGTGTAGCGCACAAGCAATACTTTTCACTGTATACTAATACATATGACAATAATAAATCACATCAAAATCATGCATTAGCATTGTGAAAAGTATTGTTTCTTGCGTGCTTTTCAGACAAAGCTTACTGTTCATAGAGAAGGCAAGGAGAGGGTGCAGAATGCAAGTGTGGGCAAGGCCAGCATTCACTGACCATCCCAAATTGCCCCTTGAGAAGGTGGTAGGTGAGCTGCTTTCCTGAACCCGCTACAATCCAATGTGGGGTAGGTCCACCCAGTGTGCTGTTAGGGAGGGAGTTCAGAAATTGTTATTGGACATCAGCCAGTCCCTTGTGGACTAGGTACACCCACAGTGCTGTTAGGAAGGGAGTTCCAGGATTGTTATTGGACATCAGTAGTCCCTGTGTGAGGGGTAGGTACACCCACAGTGCTGTTAGGGAGGGAGTTCCAGGATTGTTATTGGACATCAGTCAGTCTCCGTGTGTGGGGTAGGTACACCCACAGCACTGTTGGGGAGGGAGTTCCAGGATTGTTATTGGACATCAGTAGTCCCTGTGAGGGGTAGATACACCCACAGCGCTGTTAGGGAGGGAGTTCCAGGATTGTTATTGGACATTAGTCCACGTGAGGGGTAGGTACACCCACAGCACTGTTGGGGGTGGGGGTGGTTCTGGAAAAACTCAGCACGTCTGGCAGCATGTGTGGAGAGAGGAGCTGAATTGACAACTCTTCTTCAGAGCATATTTCAGACTTCCAGCATCTGCAGTATTTTGCTTTTATTTTAGCACGAAGTAAGCAAAGTCTTGGATCAAGGCCCTGCTGAAGAGACAAGTTATGGGCTAACAATTTACAATCTCCCCAGCCATCATTTAAATTGTCACTGTGGCTGCTGCAAGGAGAAAATAAAACTATGGGAAATAATTGTGTCTTTTAACTTGCAGGGAAACCATAGAATCATACAACCCCCACAGTGCAAGAGGCCATTCAGTCCATTGAGTCTGCAGTGACCACAATCACACCTAAGCCCTATCCCCATACCCCACTTATTTACCCTGCTAATCATCCTGACACTAAGAGGTAATTTAGCATGGCCAATCCACCTACCCTGCACATCTTTCGGATTGTGGAAGGAAACTGGAGCACCCGGAGGAAATCTATGCAGACATGGGGAGAATGTGCAAACTCCACACACAATGCGATCGAAGCCGGGAATTGAACCCGGGTCCCTGGTGCTGTGAGGCAGCAGTGCTCACCACTGTGCAACCGTGTCACCCATTAAAAAAAACCTGCTTTCTTAAGCAGGCATTTCCTCGAGGTGATGATGAGGTTTTTCATGAGTAGGAAAAACTAGAACCAGAGAGCACAACCTCAGGCTAAAAGGGACAATCCTTTAAAACAGAGATGGGGAGGAATTTCTTCAGCCAGAGAGTGGGGAATCTGTGGAACTCTTTGTCGCAGAGGAGGCCGGGTCATTGACTGTCTTTAAGACAGAGATAGATAGGTTCTTGATTAATAAGGGGATCGGGGGGAAAAGGCAGGAGAACGAGGATGACAAAAATATCAGCTTTGATTGAATGGCGGAGCGGACTCAATGGGATGAGCGGCCTCATTCTACTCCCATGACTTATGGTGTAAATCTAGCTCAGAGAAGGATTTGTCTTCACTCTCTGCTGGCAAGAGTTCTCTTGAACCCAGATTCTGGTGGACACAAGATCTTCAAATTGGACTAAATATGATGCACTCTTTTATTACAAAATAAGACAAAGGGGCGACACAGTGATTAGCACTGCTGCCTCACAGCGCCAGGGACCCGGCTTTGATTCACAGCTTGGATCACCATCTATATGGAATTTGCATGTTCTCCCCATGCCTTTGTGGGTTTCCTCTGGCTGCTCTAGTTTCCTCCCACAGTCCAAAAGACATGCAGGTTAGGTGCATTGGCTATGCTAAACTGCAGCAGTACAGTGGGTTAGCCCTGCAGCTTCCCAGTGCCAGGGACCCAGGTTCGATTCCCGGCTTGAGTCACTGTCAGTGTGGAGTCTGCACGTTCTCCCTGTGTCTGTGTGGGTTCCCTCTGGGTGCTCCGGTTTCCTCCCACAGTCAAAAGTTGTGCAGTTTAGGTGGATAAGCCATACTAAAATTGCCCCTTTGTGTCAATTAGTTCGGGTAAATGCATGGGGTTATGGGGATCGTGCCTGGGTGGGGTTGTGTTTGGAGCAGATTCGATGGGCTGAATGGCCTCCTCCTGCTCTGCAGGGATTCTGTTCTGAGAAATGGAGAATTCTGGACAGGCACGACAGGAGGCTCTGAGTTCAGAAAGGCTTATATTTCGATTAAACCTTTTATAACCGCTGGTCGCCTCAAGCGTCTTACAGACAATTAAGGACTTTTCTGAAAAGCAGTGTGGTCCAGTGTGGGAATGCAGCACCCACGTGCACACAACAATAATGCTCCACAAACAGCAATCAGATCATGACCAGGTTGTCAATTTCAGATATGTTGGTTGGGCGATAGTTAGAGGCCTGGACTCGAGGAAGAACTCCCTCTTACTCTTCCTTTAACTGTCTAAGGGGACAGATTGGGCCCTGGTTTAACGTCTTACTCAAAAGGTAGGCCCCTCTGACATTGCAGGAGTCTCAGTGCCGCACCGGAATAAGGCAAAGGTACTTTATATAGAAACATAGAAGAAAGGAGAGGCCATTCACCTTCAAGCCTGCTCCTCCATCCATCACCATCATGACTGATCATCCAACTCAATAGCCTCATCCTGCTTTCTCCCCATAACCTTTGATCCCATTCGGCCCAAGTGCAATATCCAGCCGCCTCTTGAATACATTCAATGTTTTGGCATCAACTACTTCCTGTGGGAATGAATCCCACAGGCTCACCAGGTGAAGAAAAGTCTCCTCCTCTCCGCCCTAAATGATCAACCCTGAATGCTCAGACTGTGACCCCTGGTTCTGGACTCCCCCCACCATCGGGAACATCCTCCCTGCATCTACCCTGTCTAGTCCTGTTAGAATTCTTTAAGTCTCTATCAGATTCCCCCCCCCTCATTCGTCTGAACTCCAGTGAAAACAATCCTAACCTAGTCAATCTCTCCTCATGCATCAGCCCTACCATCTCCAGAATCAGCATGGTAAACATTCACTGCATTCCCTCGAGAGTAAGAACATCCTTCCTCAGAAAAGGAGACCAAAACTGCACACAATACTCTAGGTGTGGCTTCACCAAGGCCCCATATAATTGCAACACATCCATGCCCCTGTACTCGAAACCTCTCTCTATGAAGGCCAACATTCTTTACCACCTGCTGCACCTTCCTGCTTACTTTGAGGGGGCTATGTCTCTTCCTGGGCCATTTCAGTGCATAGCATGAAGCATCACAGGCCACGTGCAAAGTTCCTTCACTAACATGCCTCTGAGAGTGACGTACTTTATTTATAAGCCTGTGATAGTGACACACGCGAGTGCCTCCAGGCCTGATTAACCATGTCCTGCAGTGCAAGACTCTGATAACACCACAAGTCCCAAAAATATAAACAAGTTCTAAACGGTCTTAACCATCCTGTCAGAACAAAAAAAGAAACCACACAAACCTCCAAAAACCACCAAGAATGTTCTGTAATCAGCTTCAGAGATTTTAACTCAATCATTACCCTGACACTGCCACTGCTTTACTCATCTGGTTAACTTCCAGAAGCCGGGGCTGCAGGGAAGACAGAATCATAGAATCCTACAGTGCAGAAAGGAGGCCATTTGACCCATCATGTCTACACTGACCACAATCCCGCCCAACCTCTACCCCTCTAAGCCCATGTATTTACCCTAGCTAATCCTCCCTGACACTAAGGGGCAATTTATCATGGCCAATCCACCTAACCCGCACATCTTTGAAGTGTGGGAGGAAACCGGAGCAGCCGGAAGAAACCCACACAGACGTGAGGAGACTCTACGCAGACAGTAACCCAAGCCGGGAATGAACCCAGGTCCCTGGTGCTGAGGCAGCAGTGCTAACCACTGTGCCACCCTGATGATGGCGAGGCAGCTGAGGTATTAATCTATGGAGATAGTGGGTGAGATCCTAAATGAATATTTTTCATCAGTATTTACTGTCGAGAAAAGCATGGATTTTAGGGAACTTGGAGAACTAAATACTGATGTCTTGAGGAGTGTACATATTACAGGGAAGGAGGTGCTGGGAATGAATTCCATAGACTTACCACTCTTTGGGTGAAGAAATGTCTCTTCACCTCCATCCCAAATGGTCTACCCCGAATCCTCAAACTGACTTCCTGGTTCTGGATTCCCCCACCATCAGAACAACCTCCCTGCATCTACTCTGTCTAGTCCCGTTAGAATTTTATAGGTTTTCTAAACAGGGTTGAGAGTATAGTGTTTATATTTGCACATTATTTGAACTCTTTTCACCCTAGCCATAGATTTAAAAGCCAGTTTTCTAAACCGGGCTTGCATCCAGAGAGCGTACGTTGGGTTGTGCAGCAATTATGCTGAGTGCTTGTGGTTACAGCTTTGTCATTGCTGCTGGCAATGATGGATCAATTTAACTTGATGAATTCAAAACAGCACACGCCACACATGAAGGCAAGCTGGTCGGAGAGCAATTTTTCCACCAATTTGTTAAGCAAGCCTATAAAATGCACTGAACGTGCAACAAGTCTTGAGACTCTGGGTGGGCGCCAATGCAAAATCTGCACTGAGTGATCCGTGTCTTTTCCACTTCGGTAACTTTACTGCTTTTGACCAGGGCTGATAATTTGAAAATTAAAATGGGGAATTTCACAGTAACATAGTAAAAGGTCCTGAATGTAGCCCAATCCATCACACAAACCAGCCTCCCATCCATTGACTCTGTCTACACTTCCCGCTGCCTCGAGGAAAAGCAGCCAGCATAATTAAGGACCCCCACGCAACCCCAGACATTCTCTCTTCCAACTTCTTCCTTTAGGAAAACGATATAAAAGTCTGAAGTCACGTACCAATCAACTCAAGAACAGCTTCTTCCCTGCTGCCATCAGACTTTTGAATGGACCTACCTCGCATTAAGTTGATCTTTCTCTACACCCTAGCTATGGCTGTTACATTCTGCACCTGCTCCTTTCCTTCTCTATGAACAGTATGCTTTGTCTGTATAATACAAGAAACATTACTTTTCACTGTATCCCAATACATGACAATAATAAATCAAATTAAATAATTGTAACACTACATTCTGCACCCTCTCCTCCTCTATGAACAGTATGCTTTGTATAGCATGCAAGGGACAATACTTTTCACTATATTCCAATACATGACAATAATAAAATAAAAAATGTAAGCCTTTTGACTGAAATAAACTTTAAACTTTACTGAAACACCAGCGTGTGAGAGAGAGACACAGACACACTAACAATTAAAAGTAGAACTTATAGTATTCTGTTTCAAATTTACCTTCACAATATATATTTATACTCTCCTCACTCGGCATCTTCAAACCAAGCAGGAGGTACAATAGAAGACAGAAGCCAGGCTAATCTCTCTTCCCTGGCCAAGAGAATCAAACATCGCTGACAGATCCAAGTAAACACACACAAATAGACCGGCAGGAAAATAATTTCCTTTTCAAAGCCACTGGACAGCACTGAAGGTTTTCCAGCTTGAGCTGCCAGGTGATTAAACTATCAGAGGGACTAAATCACCACTCACTCCTGGCTCACGTGAAGTAAACACAACAAATGCGTCGTCTGTACCAACTCAGCCCACTGCAGAAAACGGTTCCTGCAACCCATCAGCAGACAGAGCTTCACGTACACGCTCTTAATTTTAAATTGCCTCCATCTCAGAATCCTGCAGTGCAGGTGGTTATTTGGCCCATCGAGCCTGCACTAACTACAATCCCACCCAGGACCTACCCCCACACCCCCATGCATTTACCATAGTCAGTCCCCTGACACGAATGGGTAATTTAGCATTGCCAATCCACCTAACCTACACATCTTTGGACACTCAGGGCGATTTATCAGGGCCAATCCACCTAACCCGCACATCTTCGGACACAGGGAGCACTCTGTGCAGTATGTCTTGTAAATAAAGGAACTTTTGGTGACGGGACCTTCACCTCGATGGCTTTATTACAACCATTTTCTATTTTCTTCTAATTTTCACCCCAACTCTCCCCACGTTGCTTAGTCGTGCTGAGTGACAGTTATGTTTCTAAAGTAAGCATGCAGGTACAGCAGGCGGCAAATGGTACGTTGGCCATCATAGCGAGAGGATTTGGGTATAGGGATAGGTATGTTTAACTACAATTGCATAGAGCCATAGAATCCCTACAGTGCAGAAGGCGGCCATTTGGCCCATCGGGCGCACACCGAAAACAGTCCTAGCACTGCTGCCTCAGTGCCAAGGACCAGGTTCAATTCTGTGTAGAGTTTGCACATTCTCCCCATGTCTGTGTGGGTTTCCTCCAGGTGCTTCAGTTTCCTCCCACAGTCCAAAGATGTGCAGGTTAGGTTGATTCGCTATGCTAAATTGCCCCTTAGTGTCAGGGGATTAGCAGGGTAAATGAAGGTTACGGGATTAGGGCCTGAGTGGGATTGTGGCCAGCATAGATTCAATGGGCTGAATGGCCTCCTTCTGTACTGCAGGGATTCTATGATTCCCACCCAGGTCTTATCCCCGCAAACCCACTTCTTTATCTGCTAATCCCCTTGGCACTAAGGGGTAATTTAGCATGGCCAATCAATCTAACCTGCACATCTTTGGTGTGTGGAGGAAACCGGAGCACCCGGAGGAAACCCACGCAGACATGGGGAGAACGTGCAGACTTCACAGAGATAGTGACCCAAGCCGGGAATCGAACTCGGGTCCCTCGTGCTGTGAGGCAGCAGTGCTCACAACTGTGCCACCGTGCCGCCCACTGTTTGACGAGGCCACACCTGCAGTATTGTGTGCAGTTTTGGTGTCCTTATCTGAAGAAGGATGTACTTGCTATAGTGGAAGCACAGGAAAGGTTTACCGGGCTGAATTCTGAGATGGCAGGTTTGAGAGACTAAGTCAGTTAGGATTATAATCACCAGAGTTAAGAGTGAGAGGGGATCTCATAGAAACTTATAAAATTCTAATAGGGTAGATTCAGAAAGAATGTTCCTGATAATGGAGGGAATCCAGAATTAGGGGGTCATAGTTTGAGAATAATGGGTAAATCTTTTAGGACTGAGCTGAGGAGAACTTTCTCCACCCAGATGGTGAGGAATGTGTGGCATTCACTCCCACAGAAAGTAGTTGAGGCCATAACATTGAGATTTCAAGAAGGAATTAGATATAGCTCTTGAGGCTAAAGAGATCAAAGGATATGGTTGGGAAAGGAGGAAATCAGGATATTGAATTTGAAGATCAGCCATGATCAAAATGAATGGCGGAGCACACTCGAAGGGCTGATTGGCCTCCTCAGGGCGGCATGGTGGCACAGCACCAGGAACCTGGGTTCGATTCCCAGCTTGGGTCACTGTCTATGAGGAATCTGCATGTTCTCCCTGTGCCTGCATGGGTCTCCTCCAAGCGCTCCGGTTTCCTCCTACGTCCAAAGATGCGCTGGTTAGGGTGGATTGGCCATGCTAAATTCTTCCTGTGTGCTCGAACAGGCACCGGAGTGTGGCAGCTAGGGGATCTCCACAGTAACTTCAATGCAGTGTTAATGTAAGCCCACTTGTGACACTAATAAATAAACTTTATAAACTTTATCCTGCTTCCATTTTCTACGTTTTACAATTCTTTTCACAGCAAGGGCAGTTCAGCCAGACACAATCCAGCCTTGCTTCATCAGCCTTCCACATTAGGAACCACTCAATACTGATCCAGATAAAATACTGGTCATGTTTCTCATCGTAATCAACATTAAATGCTGCTCTAGCCCAGTGAGATTAGTGAACTCGGCAGGAATCAAACCACAAAACACTTGCTTGGTCCAAGTGACTCACCCCTTTTCAAGGGCAAAGCTTCCTGAGTAATTGGGATGTACAGAGAGGACAAGAGTTTTTCAATTAGACTTGCAGGTAGAATTGGCAACTTGAGAAGAGTGACCAAAGCCACGATGGACTTTTGGGGCAAGGATCTCCAAAATTTCTCACTGCAATAGGAGAATAGTTGGGAGCATTCATATACATGGTGTGATTGAGTCTGACTCAATACTGTGTAATTAACACGATTCACAACGCTGTCTCTCACCAGTTTATCCATCTCACACATTCTCACTTCAACAGGAATTAAACTATGATCTAACCTCATATGAAATGTATTCTGGTTCATGTCTGGCCTGATTTGCTTTCCCTGGTTAGTAACAAAGGAGTCAACCTAACCGCTTTTCTCCCAAGACCACAAGGAACTACAAAAAGTCACAAATGTAGCCCAGTCCCATCACACAAACCAGCCTCCTATCCACTGACTCTGTCTACACTTCCCGCGGCCTCGGGAAAAGCAGCTGGCATAGTTAAGGACCCCAAGCACCCCGGACATTCTCTCTTCCACCTTCTTCCATCGGGAAAAGGATACCAAAGTCTGAGGTCACATAACGTCCGACTCAAGAACATCTTCCCTGCTGCCATCAGACTTCTGAATGGACCTGCGTCGTATTAAGTTAATCTTTCTCTACACCCTAGCTATGACAGTAAAACTACATTCTGTATTCTCGCCTTTCTCTATTAACAGTATGCTTTGTCTGTATAGCGCACAAGAAACAATACTTTCTGTACCCCAATATGTGTGGCAATAATAAATCAAATCTTTGTTTGAACAGAGGGGAGTACAGTAGGATGAGAGAGGAATCGGCGAATGTTGATTGGGGGAGCGCGTTGGAAGGTAAATCTGCTGAGGAACAGTGGAGGATCTTTAAGATGATCTTCCTTGGTGCTCAGCAGAAATTTATTCCAATGGTTAAAAAGGATCGTAGGAGGAGATATAATCAGCCGTGGATAACGAAGGAGGTAAAGGGAAGTGTTAAATTAAAAGCGGATGCGTTTAGAGTAGCTAAGAGTAGTGGACGAGAAGAGGATTGGGAGAGGTTTAAATGTCAACAAAGAATGACGAAGAAATTGATAAAGAAGGGTAGGATAAACTATGAAGCTGGGCTAGCGCTTAATATAAAAAAAGGATAGCAAGAGTTTTTATAAATATATAAAAAGGAAGAGGCTGGCTAGGGTGAACGTTGAACCCTTGGAGGATGAGACGGGGGACTTAGTGGCAGGGGATGGGGAAATGGCTGAGGTCTTGAATAACTTTTTTGTTTCAGTCTTCACGGAGGAGGACGTGAATAATTTGCCGGGTGTTAGCGATGGAAAGATGGTAGGAGTGGAGGGCCTGAATGACATTATTGTTACTAGAGAGGCAGTGCTCAACAGACTGGAGGGGCTGATTGTGGACAAGTCCCCAGGACCGGATGGATGGCGGAGGTGATAGTGGATGCCTTGGTGATTATTTTCCAAACCTCGCTGGATTCCGGGGAAGTGCCGGAAGATTGGAAAACAGCTAATGTTACGCCGTTGTTTAAGAAGGGTGGCAGGCAAAAGGCAGGGAATTATAGGCCGGTTAGTTTAACGTCTGTTGTAGGTAAAATGTTAGAATCCGTGATCAAGGAGAAAATAGCGAGGCATCTTGAGGAGAATTGTTTGATAGAGCAGACGCAGCACGGTTTCGTTAAGGGGAAGTCGTGTCTGACGAGTTTATTGGAGTTCTATGAGGATGTGACTATTACAGTGGATAGAGGAGAGCCGGTGGATGTGGTGTTTCTTGATTTTCAGAAGGCGTTTGATAAGGTGCCTCACAAGAGGTTATTACAGAAGGTCAGCGGGCATGCAGTTGGGGGTAAGGTGTTAGCGTGGATAGAGGATTGGCTGTCAAATAGGAGGCAGAGAGTGGGGGGGGGGGGGTCAATAGGTGCTATTCAGATTGGCGGTTGGTGACTAGTGGAGTGCCCCAGGGGTCGGTGCTGGGGCCTCAGCTATTTACCATTTATATAGATGATCTGGAGGAGGGAACCGAGTGTATGGTGTCAAAATTTGCTGATGACACCAAGATTGGTGGAGCGGCAAATTGTGCGGAGGGTGTGGAGAGTCTGCAGAAGGATCTAAATAGGCTGGGCGAATGGGCCAGGGACTGACAAATGGAATTTAATGTTGGCAAGAGTGAAGTTGTCCACTTTGGTCGGAATAATGGTAGGAAGGACTTACTTACATGGCGAAAAACTGCAGCATGCGACGGTGCAGAGGGACCTCGGAGTCCTTGTGCATGAGTCGCAAAAACCCAGCCTATAGGTGCAGCAGGTGGTCAGGAAGGCAAATGGGATGCTGGCCTTCATAGCGAGGGGGATTGAATATAAAAGTAGGGAGGTCTTGCTGCAGCTGTATAGGGCATTGGTGAGGCTGCAGCTGGAGTAGTGTGTGCAGTTTTGGTTGCCGCACTTACGCAAGGATATTTTGGCCTTGGAGGGAGTGCAGAGGTTTACTAGGCTGATACCAGAGTTGAGGGGGTTGAACTATGAGGAGAGGCTGAATAAACTAGGCTTGTACTCTTTAGAGTTTAGAAGAATGAGGGGAGATCTCATTGAGACATATAAGATGATGAATGGGATGGATAGGATAGAGGTGGAGAGACTCTACCCGTTCAGAAAGGACAGTAGGACTAGAGGGCACAGCCTCAGGATAAAGGGGGGGCGGTTTAGAACGGAGTTGAGGAGGAACTTCTTCACTCAAAGGGTGGTGAATCTCTGGAATTCTCTGCCCGTTGAAGTGGTGGAGGCTGCCTCGCTAAATATTTTTAAGACGCGGGTTGATAGGTTTTTGATAGGCAAAGGGATTAAGGGTTATGGGGAGAGGGCGGGGATGTGGAACTGAGACACGACAGATCAGCCATGATCTTATTGAATGGCGGGGCAGGCTCGAGGGGCCAGATGGCCTACTCCTGCTCCTATTTCTTATGTTCTTAGTACTCTATGAATGGTATGCTTTGTCTGTATAGCGTGCAAGAAAAATACTTTTCATTGTATCCTGATACATGTGACAATAATAAATCAAATGACTATCACTACATTCTGCACCCGCTCCTTTCCTTCTCTACGAACAGAATGCCCCATCTGTATAGCACACAAGAAACAATACTTTTCATCGTATCCCAATACACGTGACAAGAATAAATCAAATCAAAATGAACTGCACTGCTCCGACATTTGATCACAGCTCTTATCCAGCGTCCCCTATTATGCCTCTGAGACAGCTTAGTCCCAGTGCACTCTCTCAAAACCATTAGAGTAGCTAATATTGAGGACAAGTACAAGCAGATATTTTGGTAAAGTTAGAGAGAGGGGGGTGGCGGGAGAAAGTGGACAGGACAACAGATGTTGCTAGGTTAAATAACCTACAAAAACTGAAATCAGTCAGATGACACTGGAGGTATCATATCCTGTCTTTTCTTTCTAGAAAACAGACCATGCATTTCCAGAATTTTGCACTTAAGAAGGTTCTCATGTCAAACCTCATTAGATTTGAAGTTTGCCCACCCACACCCCCTTCCCCCCAATCTTTACATCTCTACAACAAATACTTCCCAATGTCAGGGTGTTATTTAAAGGCAAAATAACAAGGGTGTCAGAATCCTTAAACTAAAACAGAAAATGCTGGAAAAGCTCAGCAGGTCTGACAGCATCCATGGACAGTAAAGTTTATTTATTAGTCACAAGCAAGGCTTACATTAACACTGCAATGAAGTTACTGTGAAAATCCCCTAGTCACCACACTCTGGCGTCTGTTCGGGTACACTGAGGGAGAATTTATCACAGCCAATGCACCCTAACCAGCATATCTTTCGGACAGTGGGAGGAAACTGGAGCACCTGGACGAAACCCATGCAGACACGGGGAGAATGTGCAGACACCTCAGTGACTCAAGCTGGGAATCGATCCTGGGTCTCTGGCGCTGTGAGGCAGCAGTGATTTTCACTGTAACTTCATTGCAGTGTCAATGTAAGCCAACTCGTGACTAATAAATAAACTTTATTTTACAATCTAAAGCTTTCCAAAAATCCAAGCTTAACATCACCGAATGATAACATCCAGGTGTTTTTCCGTGCTGCTGGTGTTCCATGAGTGTGGAGGCTTTGGAGAGGGTACAGGAAAGATTTACCAGGATGTTGCCTGGTATGGAGGGCACTGACTGAGGAGAGTTTGGAGAAACTGGAATGATGGAGGTTGAGGGGCGACCTGATAGAAGTCTACAAGATCATGAGGGGCATGGACAGAGTGGATAGTCAGAAGGTTTTTCCCAGGGTGGAAGAGTCAATTACTAGGGGACATGGGTTTAAGGTGCGAGGGCAGGTTTAAAGGAGGTGTACGAAGCAAGTTTTGTTTTTTTTTTAAATACAGAGGGTGGTGGGTGCCGGGAACTTGCTGCCAGGGGAGGTAGTGGAAGATGCAGTAGTGAGTTTTAAGTGGCTTCTTGACATATACACAAATAGGATGGAAATGGAGGGATATGGTCCTCAGAAGGGTAAATTTTAGTTCATTCGGGCAGCATGGTCGGTGCAGGCTTGGAGGGCTGAAGGGCCTGTTCTGATGCTGTAATTTTCTTTGTTCATACAGGAGCTTTCTCACCGCTCCATTCTTTAAATTAGATAGACCCAAAGCACAGAATGCAACTCAAATCCCCAAATCAATTATTAATATTGGGTGACTATGGATGTGACAGGAGTGCATGAGTGAGTGATATCAAAGTGGGGCTTTCAAAGGATCATCTGGATTCGAAACAACAGCTCTTTTCTCTCCTTACAGACACTGCCAGACCTGCTGAGCCTTTCCAGCACACACTCTTTTGGGGCTTTCAAAACCTGGTCAAGAGACTCAACCACAGCATCCTCCAACAGACACCAAAATCCACAGGCCATGGATGAGCTTAGACCATCTTTAAAGTTACATCGGCCTTTTTTTTAAAAAGATGAATAATGGGGATAGGGTGGAGTTGAAGAAGAACGAACAAAAAAATTACAGCACAGGAACAGGCCCTTCAGCCCTCCAAGCCTGCACCAGCCATGCTGCCCAACTGAACTAAAACCTCTTACTCTTCTGGGGACCATATCCCTCTATTCCCATCCTGTTCATGTATTTGTCAAGACGCTCCTCAAAACTTGATACCTTATCTGCTTCCACTACCTCTCCTGGCAGTGAGTTCCAGGCACCCACCACAGTGTAAAATAAAACTGCCTCGTACATCTCCTTTAAACATTGCCCCTCGCACCTTAAACCTCTGTCCCCTAGTAATTGACTCTTCCACCCTGGGGAAAAAGCTTCTGACTATCCACTCTTTCCGTGCCCCTCATAATCTTGTAGACTTCTATCAGGTCGCCCCTCAACCTCTGTCGCTCTAGTGAGAACAAACCAAGTTTCTCCAACCTCACCTCATAGGCAATGCCCTCCATATCAGGCAACATCCTGGTAAATCTTTTCTGTACCCTCTCCAAAGCCTCCGCATTCTTCTGGTAGTGTGACAATCAGAACTGAACACTATATTCCAAGGACGGCCTAACTTAAGATTCTATAAAACTGCAATATGACTTGCCAATTTTTGAACTCAGCCAATGAAAGCAAGCATGCCATATGCCTTCTTGACTACCTTCTCCACCTGCATTGCCACTTTGTGGCCTGTGTACCTGTACACCCAGATCTCTTTGCCTATCAATACTGTTAAGGGTTCTGCCATTTATATTTCCCATTTGTATTGGAAAATGCATTATCTTACATTTATCCGTATTAAACTCCCTCTGCCATCTCTCCACCCAAGTCTCCAACTGATCTGTATCCTGCTGTGGCCTCTGAAGGTCCTCATCACTATCCACAAACCCACCAACTTTTGTGTTGTCCACAAACTTAGTAATCAATCCAGTTACATTTTCCTCCAAATCATTTATTATACATATTACAAACAGCAAAGGTCCCAGCACTGATCCCTGAAAGAGGTGGAGGGTTATGGATTCCCCTCTCACCTCAAATTGCCTGATCCTGACCTCATGTACTCAGCTGCAGAATACTGCGCAGCAGCATGGTACCAATTTGCCCACCACAAACTTTGCAAAGCGCAACTCAACAATGTAAGTCAACACAGGCACTCTGACAAACTCACTTCCCATTTCTGAGCAACATTCGCTCCTTCCCCTAACATCAGGAGAGTAATCGCAAAGGCAAACTACAGAACAATGGGTTTCCTCCGACACAAGCCTGCCCTCGTTCACATCCGAGCACCTCCTCAACCCACCAGCAGACCACTTTCCTTCACGTCAACCCGGAATGGATAAATCCACCACAGCGAAGGACCTGTGGCAGGTGCACTGACAAGACATTGATCAACACAGTGGCACAGTGGTTGGCACTGCTGCCTCAGTGCCAGGGACCTGGGTTCAATTCCCAGCTTGGATCACTGTCTGTGTGGTCTGCAAATTCTCCTTGTGTCTGCGTGGGTTTCCTCTGGGTGCTCTGGTTTTCTCCCACAGTCCGAAAGATGTGCTGGTTAGGTTGATGGCCATGTTAAATTGGCCCTGGTTGTCAGGGGATTAGTGGGGTAAATATGTGGGGTTACAGGGATAGGGCTTGGGTGGGATGCTCTGTCAGAGAGTTGGTGCAGACTCGATGGGCTGAATGGCCTCCTTCTGCACTGTAGAGATTTCTCTTAGAAAACATCCAGCAGGAACCACTTGCTTATCACATACCTTGCTCACATACCTGGCTTTGACCTGCCACATCAACCTTGGGCCCTTCTTAAATGTTTCTGGACCAGCTGCGGCCCCTGTGCAATCAATGAGGGGTGTCAGGGCCATGCAGGCCGCAGAAGTGGTGAAGTCCGAACAATGACTCACATTATCAAAGAGCGTCCATTGACTCAACTTGAAGGCAGGAATGAAGAACTCCATCTAGCCACTGCAGAAGCTTTTTTTATTCATTCATGAGACATGGGCACTGGCTGGTCAGCACTTATTGAGAGAAGACAGGAAAATGGGGATGAGGAGCATATCAGCCATGATTGAATGGTGAAGCAGACTCTATGGACCAAATAGCCTAATTCTGTTCCTATCATAGAATCCCGACAGTGCAGGAGGCCATCCGGCCCATCAAGTCTGCATCGACCACAATCCCACCCAAACCCTATCCCCATAACCCCACATATTCATCCTAGCAATTTCCCTGACACTAAGGGGCAATTTAGCACAGCCAATCCCCCTAACCCGCATATCATTGGACCGAGGGAGGAAACCCACGTAGACACAGGGGAGAATGTGCAGACTTCACACAGACAGTGACTCAAGGCCAGAATTGAACCCGGGTCCCTGGTGCTGACCACTGTGCCATCCCTTATGAACTTTATTGCCCATCCCTAGTTATCCTTGGAAGGCAGTTGAGAGTCAACCACATTGTTGTGGCTCTGGAGTCACACGTAGGCCAGACCAGGGTAAGGACAGCAGATTTCCTTCCCTAAAGGGAACCAGATGGGTTTTGCTCACAATGGGTCATCAGTAGATTCTTAATTCCAGGTATTTTTTATTGAATTCAAATTCCACCATCTGCTGTGCCAGGATTCGGACCGAGGTCCCCCAGAACATTAGCTGAGTTGCTTGATTAATAGTCTAAGAATAATACCACTAGGCCATCACCTCCCCTTGATTACGTGACTGTAGGCACACTAAATAAATAAAATATCCTTCTCAAACCATGAAAACCCTAGAGCCAAAAGAACGTTGATCCTCACAGAATCATTAATAGAAGATTTGCAGAAATCACGCTCAAAAACAAAGAAAGTCTTGCATTAATATACACCCTGCACAATGTCAGATATTCCAAAATGCTTTATAGCCAATGTAGTTTTCTTACATTGTACAGATAAGTCTGGTCAGTTTGAGTTGTGGCCCACAGAGAATGAACAAATTTCTATGTTTCACATTTCTAATAGAGGTTTATAAGATGATGAGAGGGACAGATAGAGTGCATGCGCAGAGACTATTTCCTCGGGTGGATGGAGCTATTACTAGGGGGATAACTATAAGGTTTGTGGTAGGAGATATAGGAGGGATGTCCGAGGTAGATTCTTTACTCAGAGTGGTTGGGGTGTGGAATAGACTGTCTGCTATGATAGTGGAATCGGACACTTTCGGAACTTTCAAGTGGTTATTGGATAGGCACATGGAGCACACCAGAATTATAGGGAGGGGATAGCTTGATATTGGGATTGGACATAGCTCGGCACAACATTGAGGGCTGAAGGGCCTGCACTGTGCTGTAATGTTTTATGTTTCTATAGTGCTCTATCAAGTCTCAGGGATGTTGTAAAATGCATAACATGCAACAAATTACCCCAACATCCCGTGGCAATTGCTACGTGAGCAAATATGCCAGTCACTTGGTACACAGACCATGAAACATGGAGCAAAGTTAGGCCACTTGGCCCATCGAGTCTGCTCTGCCATTCAATCATGGCTGATATTTTTCTCATCCCCATAACCCCTGATCCCCTTATTAATCAGGAACCTATCCATCACTGTCTTAAAGACACTCAATGACCTGGCCTCCTCTGCAACAAAGAGTTCCACAGATTCCCCACCCTCTAGCTGAAGAAATTCCTCCTCATCTGTTTTAAAGGATTGTCCCTTTAGCCTGAGGTTGTGCCCTCTGGTTCTAGTTTTTCCTACCAGTGGAAACATCCTCTCCATGTCCACTCTATCCAGGCCTCGCACTAAGTTTCAATAAGATCCCTCCCTTATCTTCTAAATTCCAACGAGTACAGACCCAGAGTCCTCAACCATTGCTCATACGATAAACGCTTCATTCCAGGGATCATTCTTGTGAGCCTACTCTGAACCCTTTCCAAGGCCAGCACATCCTTCCTTAGATATGGGGCCCAAAACTGCTCACAATACTCCAAATGGGGTCTGACCAGAGCTTATACAGCCTCAGAAGTATATCCTTGCTCTTGTATTCATAGCATCGTGAATAATGAGGAAGAGGGACAACTTAGTTTGTTTCTGTTACAGGATGGAATATTATTCTGGGTACCACAATAACTCACTGCCCTGAGTGGAGTTTGCACGTTCTCCTTATGTCTGCGTGGGTTTCCTCTGGGTGTTCTGGTTCCCTCCCACAGTCTGAAAGGCCATCCTAAATTGCCCCTTTACATGTGTACGTTAGTGGGATTAGCAGGGTGAATATTATAATTTTACAGGGTTAAATGCCTGGGTGGGATGCTCTGTTGGAGAGTTGGTATAGACTCGATGGGCCAAATGACCATTTCTGCACTACAGGGATGCTATAATTCTGTGGCAGTTGACTTATTTCCAGGCTCTCAAAAGCCTGTCCACTGACTACATTCAGAAGTGTGATAGAAAACTGTCCACTGGCTTGTACGTTGGAGCAGAAGTGGAGCATTTGGCCCATTGAGTCTGCTCCACCATTCAATGAGATCATGACCAATCTGATATGATAATCCTTAACTCCACTTTCCCACCTTATCCCCATAACCTTCGATTCCCTTACTGATTAATAATCTGTCCATCTCAGCTTTGAACATACTCAGTGACCCAGCCTCTGTGGTAAAGAATCCCACACATGTACTCCCCTCTGAGAATAAATTCTCTCTCATCTTAAACGGGAGACCTCCTGACTCTGAGAATATGCTCCTCTGGTCCAAGACTCTCCCACAAGGGGGAACAACCTCTCACCAGATTCTCAGGGTAAATGCTATGTTTTAATAAGGTCTCCTCTCATTCCTCCAAACTCCACTGAGTACCGGCCCAACCTACTCAACTTCTCATGAGAAAATCCCTCCCTACGTCGGATCAACCTAGTGAACCTTCTCTGAACTGCCTCCAATGACAGTTTATCTTTCCTTAGATAAGGAGACCCAAACTCTGTTCCAGGTGTGGTATAACTGGTGCCTTGCATATTTTAACAAGACTTTCCTACTTTTATTCACCATTCCCTTAGAAATAAAGGCCTACATTCCACTTGCCTCCCCTATTACCTGTTGAACCTGCATGCTAGCTTGTGATTCATGCACAAGGACCACCCCCCCCAATCCCTCTGTGCTGCTTTCTGCAGTCTTTCTCCATTTAAATACTTAACTCCTTTATTCTTCCTACCAAAGTGCATAACTTCACATTCTTCTACATTATATTCCCTAATACTGTATTCTCTATGCTGACACTATAGTTAAGAAAGCCTATTAACGCCTCAACTTTCTCAGAAGACTAAGGAAATCTGACATGTCCACTCTGACTTTCACCAACTTTTCCAGATGCACCATAGAAAGCATTCTTTCTGGTTGTATCACAGCTTGGTATGGGCTCCTGCTCTGCCCAAGACCACAAGGAACTACAAAACGTTGTGAACGTAGTCCCGTCCCATTGCGCAACCCAGCCTCCCATTCACTGACTGTCTACACCTCCTGCTGCCTCGGGGAAAGCAACCAGCATAATCAAAGACCCCCCACGCACCCCGGACATTCTCTCTTCCACGTTCTTCCGCCAGGAAAAAGATACAAAAGTCTGAGGTCACGTACCGACTGACTCAAGAACAGCTACTTCCCTGCTGCTGTCAGACTTTTGAATGGACCTACCTCGCATTAAGTTGATATTTCTCTGCACCCTAGCTATGACTATAATACTATATTCTGCACCCTCTCCTTTCCTTCTCTATGAGCGGTATGCTTTGTCTGTATAGCGTCCAAGAAACAATACTTTCCACTGTATACTAATACATGTGACAATAATAAATCTAATCTTGCTGAGTTTTTGCCCACTCATCTATCCTATCCACACCCCTCTGTAGATTTTGTGTCATCTTCACTGCTTGCCGTCCTATTTGTTTTTGTCAAGTGAATGATATATTCACTTTCCTCATCCATGTCATGAAGATGTATTGTAAATAATCGTGGCCCCATCACTGATGCTGTGACACTTCACTAGTTACAGACTGCTATCCTGAAAATGCCCTTCTTATCCCTACTCTCTATCTTCTATCACTTAGCTGATCCTTAATCCGTGCTAAGATACTCTCAGCACCAGGAGCTCTCATCTTATTCAACTGTCCTTTTATGCAGTATCGTATTGAATACTTCTCGGAAATCCAAGTACATTACATCTACTGGTTCCTCTTTATCTATCCTGCTCATTCCAACAATACTCAGAGCTCAACACCCTGCAAGACAAAGTTGCCCATGTGTTTGGCACCCCATTCACCACCAGGAACATTCAGCCACCATTACTACCCCCCCGACAAAACACTGCAGCAACTCACAAAGGCTCCATCCACAGCCTCTACCACCATCATAGGAAAGAGGCAACATGCATTTGGAACCACCATCACCAATTTCTCTCTCTCTCATCCCAACTTAGAATTATAGAATCCCAACAGTGAAGAAGGAGGCCACTGATCCTATCGAATCTGCACCAATAACAATCCCACCCTGGGCCTATCCCTGTAACCCCACGGAACTACCCTACCAATTCCCCCTAACACTATGGGGCAATTTACTTGGCCAATCCACCTAACCCATACATCTTTCAGTCTGTGTGAGTACCCGGAGGAAACTCACAGACATTACTCAAGGCTGGGAATCGAAACCAGACCTCTGGCGCTGAGAGGCAGCAGTGCTAAGCACTGTGCCAGTCCTGAAAATATAATTGCCATTCCATCATGACTGAGTTAAATTCCGAAACTTCCTAACCAACAGCGCCGTGACTGCACTTTCACCACACTGACTGCAGCCACTTACAACATTGAGGCTCCATCATCTTCTCAAGAGGAAGATAGTAGGTAGTTCAGCACAAGTTAAAGTCCAACAGGTTTAACCGTAAGCACAAGCTTTCAGAGCACTGCTCCTTCCTCAGGTGAGTGGGAGTGATTGAAGGAGCAGTGCTTCGAAAGCTCGTGGTTCCAAATAAACCTGTTGGACTTTACCCTGGTGTTATGAGGCTTCTTACTGTGCCTACCCCAGTGCAACGCTGGCAACTCCACCTCAAAAGGTGGAGGTCAGGCAACAAGTATGGGCCTTGCCAATGACATTCCCATACATAAAATTAATTATAAGGAAATCATTTCTCAAAACAACTATTTTGGGAACACAACAGAATCAAGTTTCTCACATTTTATAGCTAGCTACAACAAAACAGCACCCATGTAAATCAGTGGCAGCATTCGTAGCTTAGAACACATCCAAAATCACTGATGCTATTTCAAAAGCAGCACCACTAATCCATAAAGTCTTCATTGCCATATTACAGACACCCATTGCTTCACATCTTTGATTTATTATTGAAGAACATAAGAAATAGGAGGAGTAGGCCATCTAGCCCTTCGAGCCTGCCCCGCCATTCAATAAGATCATGGCTGATCTGTCGTGGCTCAGTTCCACATTCCTGCCCTCTCCCCATAACCCTTAATCCCCTCGCTTATCAAAAACCCATCAACCCGCGTCTTAAAAATATTTAGCGAGGCAGCCTCCACCACCTCAACGGGCAAAGAATTCCAGAGATTCACCACCCTTTGAGTGACGAAGTTCCTCCTCAACTCCGTTCTAAACCCCCCCCCCCCCCTTTATCTTGAGGCTGTGCCCCCTAGTCCTACTGTCCTTTCTGAGCGGGAAGAGTCTCTCCACCTCTATCCTATCCATCCCATTCATC
This sequence comes from Carcharhinus amblyrhynchos, assembly GCF_965287045.1. Lineage (NCBI taxonomy): Eukaryota > Metazoa > Chordata > Chondrichthyes > Carcharhiniformes > Carcharhinidae > Carcharhinus > Carcharhinus amblyrhynchos. Next base: position 65,071 of record NW_027650096.1, on the reverse strand, counting down.
ATCTTATACGTCTCAATGAGATCTCCCCTCATTGGCAAAGGGTTAATGAATTTTGTACCTGTAATATGTCACAAACATAACCCTTCATCATGACTGATCTTCTGAAGCTTACTCCTGGGAGTAATAAGTTATTCGTTCATGTCTTGCGTGCTTTAACTCTCATTTGTGTAAAGACAGATCGTTTAATGTGGCTGTTATTTTGTAGACTTTGCAAATCTTACCTATCTGCGTTAGTTGAACATCGTTACACAGATGGTAGTTTACGATACCGGCTTTTGACAGCTGCTGATGGCAGATCACGATACTGGCTTTTAACAGGAAGAGTCCTGCTGGGACAGCCGCGATCGCACAAGTAACTTCAAAGACGGGGATGCCGGTACTGCTGAAGGGTTTTGAATCAGGACCAGATTGAAGACTGTGTCGTGACTGCAGGACGGTAATTCCTGATTAAATCTGGGGCTGAATCACGACCAAGGAAGACCCGGAGGTCTGGCAGGAATTGGCACGTTGAATCGTGATTATTGCTGGAGCTCAATGTACAAATGCCCACTTGTGTTTGTGCTCTATGAGAAGTCTAGCAGCCCCTGCTTCTCCCAAAGCTCTTGAATAAATGCCAGAGCTTTCAAATTCAAAACCACTGTATTTTGACACTCAAACAGTCTCAAAGGTATTATTTTACCTACAACAATTACTGTCACACGTATTAGTCTACAATAAATATTGTTTCTTCCACACGATACAAAGACCATAAGACACAGGAGCAGAATTAGGTCACTCAGCCCATCGAGTCTGCTCTGCCATTCAATAATGGCTGATGTTTTTCTCATCCCCATTCTCCTGCCATTTCCCCATAACCCCTGATCCCCTTATTAATCAAGAACCTCTCTATCTCTGTCTTAAAGACACTCCATGACCCAGCTTCCACAGCCTTCTGCGGCAAAAAGTTCACAGATTCCCCACACTCTGGCTGAAGAAATTCCTCCTCATCTCTGTTTTAAAGGATCGTCATTTTAGCCTGAGCTCGTGCCCTCTGGTTCTAGATTTTCCCACTAGTGGAAACATTCTCTCCACATCCATTTTATCCAGGCCTCGCAGTATCCTGTAAGTTTCAATAAGATCCCCCCCTCATCCTTCTAAACTCCAACGAGTATAGACCCAGATTCCTCAACCATTCCTCATATGACAAGCTCTTCATTCCAGGGATCATTCTTGTGATCCTCCTCTGGACCCTTTCCAAGGCCAACGCATCCTTCCTTAGATACGGGGCCCAAAATTGCTCACAATACTCGGCTTGATGGGCCAAGTGGCCTAATTCTGCTCCTATGTCTTATGGTCTTAGTCTGCATAGTGCGCAAGAAGCAATACTTTTCACCATATACTAGTACATGTGACAAAATGCATACCGTTCATAGAGAAGGAAAAGGGAGAGTGCAGAACGTAGCACTACAGTCATAGCTAAGGTCTCGAGAAAGATCACCTTAATATAAGGTAGGTTATCCATTCTCCCCCGCCCCCACACATCAGACACCAGACTGTGGTGGCAATTTTCATAGTAACTTCATTGCAGTGTTAATGTAAGCCTACTTGTGACCCTAATAAATAAACAAACTTTAAAATTCATCCTATAGTCCAAAGTTGTGCTGGTTAGGTGGATCGGCCATGCTAAATTGCCCCTTAGTGTCCAAACATGTGCCAGTTAGGTGGATTGACCGTGCTAAATTCTGCCTCAGTGTACCCAAACAGCTGCCAGAGTGTGGCGACTTGGGGATTTTCATTGTAAAATCATTGCAGTGTTAATGTAAACCTTACTTGTGACACGAACGAATAAACTTTAAAGCACTTTAAAATGTGGATCTTCCTTGTCCTGAAGCTGTGGCTACGCCGGAGATGCAGAAATGTTAACGGTTCCCAGGAAACACCATTATTCAGTACCTCTGATGGATATACTGACAGACTGACACTGGTTGTCTGTTGGGCCACAAAGTAGTTCAAAACAAATGCTTTTTTCAAATAAAAGATTCCCGATTTGGTGGATCTAAATCTGCTACTAACCAGAAGGTGTATTTAATTGAAAATAACTACACTTCCGCAACTGTAGCTATATATAATCATGCTCCGGCACTCCTGACACAATCACAGCAACCAAAGCAATCATCAGGCAAACCACACTTCAGTTTCTGTACATAACAAATTGGGGGTTTAAATGTTTAGAGTAATAGTAGAGTGCAATCAACAATGTTAAGGTACAAACTTCAATGAAACTGACAAAAGGAAGCTTAAGAGGGAAGCAAGCAATCAAAACTAAGCACAGGTTACGAAACAGAACCTTCCGAAAATGATCATACTTGCTTCTCCCCACGACCCAGTGAGTTTATTCATCGAGAGCTTCAAGTTTCTAGGTGTCTGGATCACCAACAAAGAACACAGCACAGGCAACAGGCCCTTCAGCCCGACAAGCCCACGCCACCCATTTTAACACTGAGTGCCTCATTCCAATCCTCCTCCTACCTGCAACTACTGTCTACATCTCAGGGACTCCACCTGTCCTGGTTTCCCCCCCACCCCACGCCAACACTATAGTTAAGTTAGCCCCACCAACGCCTCTGCTTTCTCAGAAGACTAAGGAAATTTGACACGTCTGCTACGACTCTCACCAACTTTTACAGATACGCCACAGAAAGCATTCTTTCTGGTTTTATCACAGCTTGGTATGGGCTCTCGCTCTGCCCAAGACCACAAGAAACTACAAAAGGTCATGAATGTCGCCCAATCCATCATGCAAACCATCCTCCTATCCACTGACTGTCTACACTTCTTGCTGCCTCAGGAAAAGCAGTCAGCATAATTAAGGACCCCATGCACCCGGACATTGTCTCTTCCACCGGGAAAAAGATACAAGTCCAAGGTCATGTACAACCGACTCAAGAACAACTTCTGTCAGACTTCTGAATGGACCTACCTCGTACTAAGTTGATCTTTCTCTCCACCCCAGCTATGACTAACACTACATTCTGCACTCTCTGCTTTCCTTCTCTAGGAATGGTATGCTTTGTCTGTATAGCACGCAAGAAACAATGCTTTTCGCTGTACGTTAATACATGTGACAATAATGAATCAAATCAAATGGGGAGGCAATTGCCCAGTGGTATTATGGCTATTCTATTAGTCCAGAAACTCAGCTAACGTTCTGGCGGACCTGGGTTCGAATCCTGCCACGGAAGATGGTGGAATTTGAATTCAATAAAAAATATCTGGAATTAAGAATCTACTGATGTCCCATTGTCGGAAAAACCCATCTGGTTCCTTGAGGGAAGGAAATCTGCCATCTTCATTGGTCTGGCCTACGTGTGACTCCAGAGCCACAGCAATGTGGTTGACTCTCAACTGCCCTCCAGGAGCAACTAGGGATGGGGAATAAATGCTGGCCCAGCCAGCGACACCCATGTCCCACGAATAAATTGAAAAAAAAAAGTCCAGTCAAATGCAAAATACTGCGGAAGCTGGAAACAGAGAAAAATGCTGGAAAATCTCAACAGGTCTGACAGCACCAGATGACAAAGGGTCACCCGGATTTGAAATGTTGGCTCTATTCTTTCTCCACAGATGTTGTCAGACCTGTTGAAATTTTCCAACATTTTTGTGTTTTGATCCAATCTGGCGACAATCTGGCTCAGGGAGGTAAGGCACTGAATAGCTCCCACACATGCTCATTCTCCTTCTGGAAGTGAAGAATATAGATTTAGGAGCAGGAGGAGGCCATTCGGCCCTTCAAGCCTGCTCCGCCAGTCTTCATAATCGTGGCTGTACATACAACTCAATAGCCTAATCCTGCTTTCTCCCCATAACCCTTGATCCCGTTTACCCCAAGTGCTATACCCAGCTGCCTCTTGAATACATTCAATGTTTTGGCATCAAGTACTTACTGTGGGTGGAGAAGTCAATTACTAGAGGCACAGATTGAAGGTGCGAGGGGCAGGGTTTAAAGCAGATGTGTGAGGCAAGTTTTTCTTTTTAAAGAGAATGTGATGGGTGCCTGGAACTCGGTGCTGGGGGAGATAGTGAAAGCAGATACGATAGCGACATTTAAAGGGGCGTCTTGACAAATACATGATTACGATGGGAAGGGGGGGATACGGTCCCCGGAAGGGTAGGGGGTTTTAGTTCAGACGGGCAGCATGGTCAGTGCAGGCTTGAAGGGCCGAAGGTCCTGTTCCTGCGCTGTAATTTTCTTTGTTCTTTGTAAAGAATTCCACAGGCTCACTACTCTTTGGGTGAAGAAATGTCCATCCTAAATGGTCTATCCTGAATCCTCAGACTGTGATCCCTGGTTCTGCACTCCTCCACCAATCGGGAATATCCTCCCTGTATCTACCCTGTCTCGTCCTGTCTAGTCCCTGTGAGAACCACCACCCCCCCTTCCCTCCCCCCTCATTTATCTGAACTCCAGCAAAAACAATCCTAACCTAATCAATCTCTCCTCATACATCAGTCCCGCCATCCCCAGAATCAGCCTGGTAAGCCAAAGCAGTGGATGCATAAGCATTGACAGAGGACGGGGATAGGGTGAGACAGTAAAACCTAACCCCCTCTCGCAGCAGAATGGCCTGTGGAGATCAGAGAATACGCTCATACCAGTAAAATAGCCACTTGGATGGGGTACCAAAGGGTGTCTAAAAACCACGGAACCTGATCCAGCAAAGGATAGAACCAGAAAGTAATTGTGGTTGCAATTACTGAAAAGCAGGAATAAAAAGACATGGCAAATAAAAAAATACCAATCAACATACAGTGTCCAGAAGGGAAACGACAAGAGAGCAGTTCAGAAGAGCATTCAATTATATCATGGAGAGGTTAAAAGTAAAAAGAACAGTATCCAACAAGTCTTTCCATGGCCCTTCCAAGTTTAAATCCATTTGCACCCTCGTCTCAGCCCTCCTGCACTAAACAGTGCCACTCTTTTTGCCACAGCAATTCTCCACCTGATTAAGCGTTCGGGAAGCAACTCGGGAGGTTTTCTAAGGCAGTGTACGAACGCACATTTCTACTTTTGCCATTCTAACTAAAATCATCACAAAGTGTACCACGGCTTTGACTCCAATTAACCACCTTTCAGCAGGAGGGCATTAGCTCCAGCTTCTAGCAGTGAGCCAGGAGGGTCTACAGTGGAGCTATGATTTTAATAAGGGCAGCAGTCCAATTATGGAGTTTTGCCCTTTAGAAATGTCCACGGGGTGAGGGGGGGAGACTTCTGAACAGTGCAGTAACAGATTGAAGTGCTGACAGGCACAGGTCTCCTGTCAGTGTTCACGGTATGGAAGGGAACGATTTAGGGTCCTGAATTTTTAAAAACAATAATATCGCTAATTGCTCAGAGCACACTGATTTCAACAGGTTTTAAAGAAGGAAAGGGAGCTGGATATTGGTTTTAAACAGGGAATTCCAGAGCAGGGGACCCAGATCAAAGGTGCAGCTGTGAGTGGAGTAATAAAGGGGGAATGGGGGTGCAATTCTGCAAGAAGTCAAAGTCAGGACCAGGGACTGGAAGCGGTTAGAGAGAGAGGGAGAGGAGAGGCCAGTTTCAAACACCAAGGTAAGAATTTTCTATCATAAATGTTGGTGGAACCAGATGTATTTTACTGAGGAGGGGGCTGACAAACAGGATCTCAGATAGGACCAGTGAAAAACAACATAGCCCAATCCATCACGCAAACCAGCCTCTCGTCCATTGACTCCGTCTACACTGCCCGCTGCCTCGGGGGAAAGCAACCAGCATAATCAAGGACCCCACACACCCCAGACATTCTCTCTTCCACCTTCTTCCATCGAGAAAAAGATACAAAAGACTCAGGTCATGTACCAACTGACTCAAGAACAGGTTCTTCTCTGCTGCTGTCAGACTTTTGAATGGACCTACCTTATGTGAAGCTGATCTTTCTCTACACCCTAGCTGTGACTGTAACACTACATTCTGCACCCTCTCCTTTCTTTCTCTCCTATGTACATTATGAACAGTATGTTTGTATGTATAGTACACACAAAACAATACTTTCCACTTTAATTTGATCTTTCTCTACATTCTAGCTGTGACTGTAACACTACATTCTGCAGTCTCTCTTTCCCTTTTCTATGAATGGTATGCTTTATCTGTATAGTGCTCAAGAAACAATACTTTTCATTGTATCCCAATACATGTGACAATAATAAATCAAATCTATGTACTCTATGAACAGTATGCTTTGTCTGTATAGTGCGCAAGAAACAATACTTTTCACTGTATCCCAATACATGTGACAATAATAAGTCTAATTTAAAAAATAAATCAACTATAGACAGTGAAGTTTTAGATGAAGTGAAGGTCGCAGAGGAACAGTCCTTCCCAGAGGTGACAGGGGAACGATGAGGATTTCAACAGCACATATACTAAGATGGGCGATGATGTAGAAGGGGGAAAGGAAGGTCAGCTTTGAGATACGGTAACGTTCAGCTCAGGGTAAACAGGACACCGCGACTGCAAATGGTCTGAACTGGCCGAGGCCAGCGTCCAGAAAGGGGGAATAAAATCAGTGGCAAGAATACAGATGGGGCTGGAAGTGATGGCTGTGATCTTTCCCGGAAGGAAAATGCAGCTCATCCCAGAAAGATTGGCCAGACAAGCAGTCTGACAACTCACAAAACCGGGACGGGTTAGAGGGAGATAACGGAGGGATAGAAATTGGCCACGTTAGCATGCATACAGAATAGCTATTTGATTTATTATTGTCACTTGTGTTAGCATAGTAAAAAGTTTTGTTTCTTGTGTGCTATACAAATAAAATATACCGTTCATAGAGAAGGAAAGGAGAGGGTGCAGAATGTAGTGTTCAGTCATAGCTAGAGTGTAGAGAAAGGACAACTTAATGCGAGGTAGGTCCATTCAAATGTCTGACGGCAGCAGGGAAGATGCTGTTCTTGAGTCAGTTGGTACATGACCTCAGTCTTTTGTAACTTTTTCCCCGACGGAAGAAGGTGGAAGAGAGAACATCCGGGGTACATGGGGTCCTTAATTATGCTGGCTGCTCTTCCTGAGTGTAGGGAAGTCAGTGGGAAGTGTAGGCAGAGTCAACGGATGGGAGGCTGGTTTGTGTGATGGATTGAGCTACATTCACGACCTCTTGTAATGTCTTGTAGTCTTGGACAGAGCAAGAGCCCATACCAAGCTGTGATACAACCAGAAAGAATGCTTTCTATGGTGCATGTGTAAGAGTTGGTGAGAGTCATAATTGCCTGTCTATCTTGTCAGCTACATTAAATCTAGGCCACTCACTGTCCAAATGATCTTCTGCAGAAGCTGAGGCATTTGGCTGCGATAGATGAGCAAAGACTTGGTTGACACGAGCTTCAGCCTAACTACGTAGGAGCTGACATTGTATCTAGAAAAATTCTTACACGTATGACACCACTCATCAATAAGCACAACTTTCACACATATCCTGTTTAAAATTCAACAGCAGCTATCACATTGTTTGAATGTACATATCAACATGTATTGGGACGTGGATTTGTGCACAGAACTCATTAAGCAACTGTTTTCCAATTTCTATTTTCGATGTCATGTTAATGCCTGAAGGGAGGTCAGAGAGCGTGCTGAATGATGCAGGGAGAACAGGAGGAAAATGCGCCATAACAACGCACAATCGCGCATGATGAACGTACACCATTTTAACGATGATACGAGAGCGCATCAGCATTAATAGGTTCAGGCAGCGGACAGTCGAGGGGGTCCACAGACTGCCCCTTTACTGCGGCTATATTCGCAGTACAGTGGTCTTGGAGAGGAGCATTTTGTTAACTTATTCAATCATGGGCGTTGCTGGCTGAGCCAGGACTTATTACCCCTCCCTAGTTGCCCCTTGAGAAAGTGGTGGTGAGCTGCCTTCTTGAATCGCTGCAGTCCACGTGCTGTGGGTTGACCCACAGTGTCATTAGGGAGGGAATTCCAGGATTTTGACCCCAGCGACAGCGAAAGGAGGGCCGAAATGTTTTCAAGTCGGGACGGCGAGTAGCTCAGAGGGGGAACTTGCAGGTGGTGATGTTGCCTAAGTGTCTGCTGCTTCTTGCCCTTCTAGACGTGATGAGGAGATGCCGACATTGGACTGGGGCGGCACAATAAGAAGTCTCACAACACCAGATTAAAGTCCAACAGGTTTATTTGGTATCACGAGCTTTTGGAGCACTGCTCCTTCATCAGGTGAGTGGGGAGTTGGGTTCACAAACAGGGCATAGATAGACACAGACACAACTGCAAGACAATGGTTGGAATGCGAGTCTTTCCAGGTAAACAAGTCTTTACAAGTACAGACTGTGCGAGTGGATAGAGGTTTAATCACAGGTTAAAGAGGTCCTTCTAGATGGTAGAGGTGGCAGGTTCGGAAGGTGCTGTTGAAGCAGCCTTGGTGAGTCGCTGCAGTGCATCTTGTAGATGGTTACACGGCTGCGTCAGTAGTGGAGGGAGTGAGTGTTTGTGGGTAAAGTGTTGATTGAGCAGGGCGACTTTGACCTGGATGGTGTCGAGCTTCAAGAGTTATTGGAGCCATACACATCCAGGCCACACTCCTGACTTGTGTCCTTGTGGATGGTGGACAGGCTTTGGGGTGTCAGGAGGTGAGTTACTCTCCAGAGGATTCCCAGTCTCTGACCTGCTCTGGGAGCCACAGTATTTATATGTTGAGTCCAGTTCAGTTTCTGGTCAATGGTAACCCCCAGGATGTTGATAGTGGGAGGGATTCAGTGATGGTCAATGGTAACCCCCAGGATGTTGACAGGGGGGGGGGGGATTCAATGATAGTTACGCCATTGAATGTCAAGGGGTGATGGTTAGTCTCTCTTATTGGTGATGGTCATTGCCTGGCATTTGTGTGGCATGAGTGTTATTTGCCATTTGTTGTCAGCCTAAGCCTGGATATTGCTACTGGCTGGTATGTTTCAGACCCTCCATGCCTGCTGGGCACTGCGAGGGCTGGGGTGCATTATTGCCTCCGGGATGACAATTTAATTTCATTAGTTAAACTTCCTTTTGAATTTTAATTTAGTTATAGTGCCCCACCAGGGGTTGTCATGCTCACGATTGTTTCATTTATTGATCATTTTACACCCTGCACATCTTTGGACACGAAGGGGCAATTTAGCATGGCCAATCCAATCTACACCTTCTTAGACACTAAGCGACAATTTAGCATGGCCAATCCACCTAACCTACACATCTTTGGACTGTGGGATGAAACCAGAGCACCTGAAGGAAACTCTTTTTAAATTCATTCGTGAGCCATAGGCATTGGTGGCTGGCCAACATTCATTGTCCATCCTTAGTTGCCCTTAACAAAGAACAAAAACAGCCCGGGAAACAGTCCCTTCACCCAACGAGCCCGTGCTGCCATTTAATGCCCCCTCCACACAGGTGATGGTGAGCTGCCTTCTCAAATTGCTGCAGTTCATGTTCAATGGGTGGTTTAACCCACAATACCATTAAGGATGAATTCCAGGATTTTGACCCAGTGACTACAAAAGAATGGCAATTAGAGAGTTAAATGCACAGTGTTAAGGGAATAGGGTGGGAGTGGGCGGGCAGGCCTGGATAAAATAGTATCAGAGTCTGGGTGCAGATTTAATGGGCCAGGTGGCCTCCTTTCTGTATCTAGGAGTCTACGTGAAGTGTCCCATCAGTGACATTTTGGAGCAGCCTTTAAGGCAAGAATGCGATTAATGGGACAATTCAAATAGGGATTCCACTCTCTGAGAAACCAACAGTTTTCCGGTATAAAGTATGGGGATATTGTTTTTTAAAAAAATTATGAATTCTGTACGTGCAGTAATATAATTGCTGCAAAATTCTCAAGACCAAGGGTCAAAAATAACTTGCATAATGTCTTCACTGTTATACACAGTGGAGAAACAAAAGTTTGAAGGAGGAAGTCAGATGTAAAATAAGTTACCACAGTTCCTGCATGCAAGAACTGGGGTCGAACACCATGTTCCAGATGCTAATCAATACGTCCTATTTACAATCAGAAGCAATCTAATACAGAACACCTCCTGCGTGCCCAACTTCCACCAGCACACTGCAAACGTGAAGCAGCTTTTTGTGAGCTGAAGGAATACTGCGCTTATAGTGTAACCCTCTGTGCAATATATCAACTGTCACAGCCCACCCAGCCCTTCAGTGCAAAAGCACCACTCAAACTGCAGGCCAGCAGGTCCAAGCTCCAACTCTGCTCATCTTACTGAGTGAGAACAGTGGCTGGAGGTGTTACAAGTAGTCCCCAGCGCAGTGAATGGGACAGAAGTACAGCAGCTATGCGCTGACCCCTGCTGGAAAATGCACTAGCATCCAGCAGCACATGACCAGACCCAATGGAACTGAAGGGCCACATGGAAAGTAATCGAAGAACAATCAGCTCTGACTTCTGGAAGTTGGGAGGGAATAAAGAATATCGAACTAAGCATCAGATCAAGGCAGCGCAAGTTAGTTCCGTCACCAACTCTGATCTATATTACACCATCCCTCGTACCTTGACTTTCTGATTTGATTCATTACTCAACAGGAGCAGCACTCTGAAAGCTCGTGATGCCAAATAAACCTGTTGGACTTTAACCTGGTGTTGTGAGACTTCTTTGTGCCCATCCCAGTCCAACGCTGGCATCTCCACATCTTAATTTATTATTAGGGTGGCATGGTGGGTTAGCACTGCTGCCTCAGCGCCAGGGACCCAGGTTCGATTCTCGGGTTGGATCACTGTCTGTGTGGAGTCTGCACGTTCTCCCCTTGTCTGCAGGGGTCTCCTCCGGGTGCTTCGGTTTCCTCCCAGTCTGAGAGATGTGCAGGTAAGGGTGCCAAGCTAAATTCTCCCTCAGTGTATCTGAACAGGCACCGGAGTGTGGCAGCTAGGGGATTTTCACAGTAACTTCATTGTGCCATTAACGTAAGCCAACTTGTGAGTAATAAATAAACTTTTACTTTGCATGATGAAAATTGCTTTTGGGACATGAGTAATTATGGATTGTGCACAACTGAAACACTATTCACTCAGTTTTGCTTTATTCATGGGTGGGATGTGGGCATCACTGGCTAAGCCAACAGTTATTGCCGTTTCCTGATTGCCTCCTTGAGAAGGTGGTGGGTGAGCCACCATCTTGAACCTGCTGCAGTCTCCGTGCGTGGTGTACGTACACCCACAATGCTGTTAGGGAGGGAGTTCTGGGATTGTTATTGGACAGTCAATTCCCTCGTGTGTCAGGGAGGGAGTTCCGGGATTTTGATCCCAGCCACAGTGAATGAATGGCCGATATATTTCCCAGTCGGGATGGTGAGTGGCTCGGAGGGGGGAACTTGCAAGGGGTGGTGTTCCTCATGTGTCTGCTGCCCCCCTCCTTGTCGTTCTAGATGGTAGAGGTGGTGGGTTTGGAAGGTGCTGTTGAAGGAGCTTGGTGAGTTTTCATCCAACACAGCTATTAAGGACTGAGGAATTTAAACAGGCTTTAACTCTTGCTCAGTACAATTAGCTAATCTCTAAATAGTAGCTGGGACATGACAATTGACTTCACTGGCACACGGGTTTTCAATTTGGGACCTTCTCCTGGTACTATCAGGAAGCTGCGATGCATTTACATGGTCAAGAGAAACGCGGCAGTTATCTTTTTGTGCACTTCCACAGCAACTTCTTTCCTCAGATGTGTAATAACAGTCCACTCCCCCCATTCAGTAACCAGTTCAGACAAAAAAAGTCTTGAAAAAGGGATAGGTTACAGGGGACAAAGCGACAGAATGCAACTGTTTGGACAACTCAACTGACTCAAGAACAGCTTCTTCCCTGTTGTCATCAGACTTTTGAATGGAAAAGGGTTGAAAGCTTCAGGCTTTTAAATGGCCAGATCACCTGTCCTGGTCCCCCCATACTACAGTTAAGAAAGCCCACCAACACCTCTAATTTTTCAAAAGGCGAAGCAAATTTGGCATGTCCGCTACGACTCTCACCAATATTTACAGATGCTCCATAGAAAGCATTCTTTCTGGTTGTATCACAGCTTGGTCTGGGCTCCTGCTCTGCCCAAGACTGCAAGGAACTACAAAAGGATTGTGAATGTAGCCCAATCCATTCCACAAACCAGCCTCCCATCCATTGACTCTGTCTACACTTCCCGCTGCCTCGGCAAAGCAGCCAGCATAATCAAGGACCCCCCACGCACTCCGGGTATTGTCTCTTCCACCTTCTTCCCTCAGCAAAATAATATAAAAGTCTGAGGTCATGTACCAACTGACTGAAGAACAGCTTTTTCACTGCTGCTGTCAGACTTTTGGTTAGACCTACCTCGCATTAAGTTGATCTTTCTCTACACCCTAGCTATGACTGTAACACTACATTCTGCACTCTCTTCTTTCCTTCTCTATGAACAGTATGCTTTGTCTGTATAGCACACAAGAAACGATACTTTTCACTGTATCCCAATACATGTGACAATAATAAATCAAATCTATGTACTCTACGAACAATGTTTTGTCTGCATAGTGTGCAAGAAACAATACTTTTCACTGTTTCCCAATACACATGACAATAAATAAATCAAAATTAAGTTAGCATGCTGTACTGTGTACAGGAGTTTCAATGTGTTTACAGATAATAGGCGTAACACAATGTTTGCCCATGTATTCAATACATTAATGGGTGTCCCATTGGTGTCTACTTCTCACGTATTTACTGACAACACAACGAAAGCAGGACAAGATTTTACTACGCTGCTTTCTAAAAAACATTGAGAAACAGGAGTCAAAGGCTGAGGAAGCAGGGCACATCACATCCAAGTTTCAAAAACACGGCAAATTGTAAAGGGAAAAGGACAACAGGAGGTTCAAGTATTTCACAATGCGCTGCCTGCAAAAGAATGATACTGTCCAAGATGGCCCATGTTAAAGACCATAGAAATACAGGAAACACCAGCAACAATGTGTGCATCTTCTGAGCCTGTGGTGAAAGGGCCTTGTTCATGCCTGTGTTTCAAATCAGCTCTGAAGTTGTCTCCCCCCTAACCCCAACCCACCTCTCAACAACAGCAATGACAACAGAACACCTTATAAAAAGGTAGGCGAGATTAAAGAAGATTCTCAATTAGCTACTGTGCAAGAACAAAAGGAAAAGGCCAAAGGCGACACAGTGGGTTAGCGCTGCTGCCTCACAGCGCCAGGGACCCGGTTTTGATTCCCGGCTTGGGTCACTGTGTGGGGTTTGCACATTCTCATAAGAACATAAGAACATAAGAAATAGGAGCAGGAGTAGGCCATCTAGCCCTTCGAGCCTGCCCCGCCATTCAATAAGATCATGGCTGATCTGTTGTGGCTCAGTTCCACTTTCCCGCCCTCTCCCCATAACCCTTAATCCCCTCTCTTATCAAGAACCCATCAACCCGCTTCTTAAAAATATTTAGCGAGGCAGCCTCCACCACTTCAACGGGCAGAGAATTCCAGAGATTCACCACCCTTTGAGTGAAGAAGTTCCTCCTCAACTCCGTTCTAAACCGCCTCCCCTTTATCTTGAGGCTGTGCCCCCTAGTCCTACTGTCTTTTTTGAGCGGGAAGAGTCTCTCCACCTCTATCCTATCCATCCCATTCATCATCTTATACGTCTCAATGAGATCTCCCTTCATTCTTCTAAACTCTAACGAGTACAAGCCTAGTTTATTCAGCCTCTCCTCATAGCTCAATCCCCTCAACTCCGGTATCAGCCTAGTAAACCTCCTCTGCACTCCCTCCAGGACCAAAATATCCTTGCGCAGGTGCGGCGCCCAAAACTGCACACAGTACTCCAGCTGCGGCCTCACCAATGCCCTATACAGCTGCAGCAAGACCTCCCTACTTTTATATTCAATCCCCCTCGCTATGAAGGCCAGCATCCCATTCGCCTTCCTGACCACCTGCTGCACCTGCAAGCTGGGTTTTTGCGACTCATGCACTCCGTGTCTGTGTGGATTTCCTCCGGGTGCTCCGGTTTCCGTCCACAGTCCGAAGGACGTGCGGGTTAGGGTGCATTGGCCGCGCTAAATTCTCCCTCAGTGTACCCGAACAGGCAGTGGAGTGTGGCAACTAGGGGATTCACACAGTAACTTCATTGTAGTGTTGATGTAAGCCAACTTGTGACACTAATAAATAAACTACCAAGCCCAGTCTTACAAACAAATCAATCTTAGAACAGAATCATAGAATCCCTACAGTACAGGAGGCCATTCGGCCCATTGAATCTGTATCGATCACAATCCCATCCAGAACCTATTCCTACAGCCCCACATTAACCCCACTGATCCCTGACCTTAAGAGGCAATTTAGCATGGCCAATCCAACTAACCTGCACATCTTTGGTCACTAAGAGGCAATTTTGCATGGCCAATCCACCCTAACCTGTAGCTCTTTGGACCGCGGGAGGAAACCAGAGCACCCGGACGTAACCGAGGCACTCAAGGGGAGAAAGTACAAACTCCACACAGTCACCTGAGGCCAGAATTGAACCTGGGTCACAAGAAGGCTTACATTAACACTAATGAAGCTACTATGAAAATCCCCAAGTTGCCACACTCCACCCTGTTTGGGTGCACTGAGGGAGAATTTAGCATGGCTAACGCACCCTAACCAGCACGTGTTTCAGACTGTGGGAGGAAACTGGAGGATGCAGAGAAAACTCACGCAGACACGGGGAGAATGTGCAGACTCCACACAGACAGTGACCCAAGCCGGGAATTGAACCCGGGTCCCTGGCACTGAGAGGCAGCAGTGCTAACCCACTTTAGCACCATGCCACTCAATGTGCACACCATGCAAATCGATTATTTTTGTTCAGAGAAAGAGAGCTTCACTCTACAATTAAACAGTGTGACGCAGGCTGTTACAGTTGGAGTAACTCACAGACAGACATGCAATTTGCCACTAAAGCGACCCTCCCTTAGGTCACAGGTAAATAAGACCGGTTCAGTTGAGGGAATGCAAATCAAGTCTGTTCACAGATAGGGTGAAGTCCTTCAAATATTTTTAAGACAGATGGATAGATTCTTGGTAAGCAAGGGGACAAAAAACGGTGGGATAGGTGGGATGCAGATGAGATTATCATCAGATCAGCCGTGACTTACTAAAGGGCTTGACGGGGCAAATGGCCAACTCCTTGTATTAAAAAGAGCCTCCCAATCAGTTTTCAAAATATTAACTCAAGTAAATTTGAAATATTTGTTAGTCACAAGTGAGGCCCACATTGACACTGCAACGAAGTTACTGTGAAAATCCCCCAGTTGCCACACTCCTGTTCGGGTGCACGGAGGCAGAATTTAGCACGGCCAATGCACCCTAACCCGCACGTCTTTCAGACTGTAGGAGGAAATCGGAGCACCCGGAGGAAACCCACGCAGACATGGGGAGAACAGGCAGACTCCACACAGACAGTGACCCAAGGCTCGGAATCAAACCAGGGTCCCTGGTGCTGTGCAGCAGAGGTGATAGCCAAATGCAGGCAATCAGGATAGCTTTGGGGTTTTAAAAAAGGGGGTGACATGGACAAGTTGGGCCAAAGAGCCTGTTTCCATACTGTGAACCTCTATGACTCTATAACCAGTGTGCCACTGTGCCGCCCAATGCACAATTCTCAAACTGTAGGCAGGGGTTCACGCTACATCGGTTAAAAAACTTCATTTCTGACCAGTCCTTTCATCTGTGCTATTTCGCTGAGAGCCAACACAATCGTCAACTGCTGAAAAATCTGACAAGAGATTCCCATACGCACTGTGCTATTTTTCTGGTTCACAAGTATAGCGGCAGATGTGACTTGCAACCGCAAAAGACGGTTGCCTTGTTGTTTGGTGAGGGACTGTGGGAGTCACATGGGAAGAGTTGAAAATCTAGCTGATTATAGCTCACGCTTCTGTGCTTCCAACAACTCTGAACTCACGCTAAACAGATTGCTGACAATTAGTAAGGACGCAAGCTCCTGTAGTAGATGTCAAACACTGTAGAAATGACACTTTCAGATGAAGTGTCAACTTGAGACTCCGTCTGCCGGCTGGATGCAAAATATCCCATGGCACTATTCAAAGTGGAGCTTTGCCTTGGTGGCTGTGGTAAATATTCATCCTTCCATCAACATCACAGATTAACTGGTTATCGCCTTACCCTTTGTGGGAAATTAAAGGCTTTCCTACATCACCGGTGGCACAGTGGGTTAACACTGATGCCTCATGGCGGCAGGGACTCAGGTTCCATTCCCAGCTTGGGTCACTGTCTGTGTGGAGTCTGCATGTTCTCCCCGTGTCCGCATGGATTTCCTCTGGCTGAGGCATAGAATCTCTACAGTGCAGAAGGAAGACACTCGGCCCATCGAGTCTGCACTGAACACAATCCCAACTAGGCCCTATCCACATAACCATATATTTACCTTAGCTAGTCCCCCGAAGCTAAGGGGCAATTTAGCACGGCCAATCCACCTAACCCTCGGGACTGTGGGAGGAAACCCATGCCGACACGGGGAAGAACATGCAGACTCCTCACAGACAGTGATCCAAGGCTGGGAATCGAACCCAGGTTCCTGGCACTGTGAGGCAGCTATGCTAACCACTGTGCTGCCCTCTAACCATATGGTTGCTACGGTTTCCTCCCTCAGTCTGAAAGACATGGTTAGGGTGCACTGGTCGTGCTAAATTCTCCCTCAGTGTGCCTGAATAGGCACCGGAGTGTGGCAACTTGGGGATTTTCACAGCAACTTCATTGCAGCGTTAACATAAGCTGACCTGTGACACTAATAAACAAACTTTACAAAACTAATTACACTTCCAAAAGGACTTCTTTGGGTTTGAAGTGCTTTCAGACATTCATTGGTCATGAAAGGTGCTAATAACATTCATTAGTCAGGCCTCAGAAGTATTGGTACCAATAGTCCGCATCTTAACAGATCCACCCACATGGGAAGCAATAATATACTCTTCAAAGAAAGGGAAACACCACAGCACAGTACAAATCTACACTTCCTGCTGCCTCCAGAAAAACAGCCTGCATAATCAAGGACCCCCACACACCCCGGACATTCTCTCTTCCACCTTCTTCTGTTGGGGAAAAAGATACAAAAGTCTGAGGTCACGTACCAACCAACTCAAGAACAGCTTCTTCCCTGCTGTCAGACTTTTGAATGGACCTACCTCGCATTAAGTTGATCTTTCTCTGCACCCCTAGCTATGACTGTAACATTACATTCTGCACTCTCTCCTTTGCTTCTCTATGAACGGTATGCTTCGCCTATATAGTATACAAGAAGCAATACTTTTTACTGCATCCTAGTACATGTGACAATAATAAATCACTATCAGTTCTCCATCAATTCCCACATGCAATTACTCAGCAAAAGCGAGGATTTTTTTTTCTCCTGAGCCCAGATACCAAGGCCAACTGGCATGCCCCGTGGCATTGTCCTCTTAAAAAGATCCCTCCAGCTGCTGCGAAAACAAACAACACCGAGTACAGTTTCAAATGCAACTGAATCAGTCTGCACTGTGTAGTTCCGTGTGCGCACTCATGGCAAATCCTCTGCTGTAGTTGCAGAGGTATTGCCATAGGCTCACACAGCACACTGGCATCTCACACACTCAGACTGGCCCCTCAATAAGCATTTAACAAGTTTCTCCCACCCATCACCGTCATGCAGGGGGGGATCAATTAGGAGTGTCCAGCTTGAAACATACTCCTCAAACACAAGGTTCAAAAGAGAAAGCATTGCAACTTCCACAACTGGGCACTTCGTACAGTTCAGCTGGACACAGCACAAACATTAAACAGCACACTCAATTTGATTGGAACGGCTATTTGCATTCTGTCTTACTGAATACAACGGTGGCACAGTGGGTTAGCATTACTACCTCTCAGCTCCAGGTTCGATTCCCAGCTTGGGTCACTGTCTGCGTGGAGCCTGCATGTTCTCCCCGTGTCTGCATGGGTGTCCCCCGGGTGCTCCAGTTTCCTCCCACACTCCAAAGATGTGCAAGTTAGGTGGACTGGCTGTGCTTAATTGTCCCTTAGCGTCCCAAAAGGTATAGTTAGGGTGATTAGGAAGGTAAATACGTGGGGTAGAGTCTGCATCCATTCTTATTAGTAAGAATGGATACAGACTCTACAGGCCAAATGGCTTCCTTCTGCAATGTAGAGATTCTACAATTCTGAAATCTGGGCCAAATGGTTATCATTGAAACAGGCCTATTTCTAAAGGAGGTGCTGCTAAGAACACCATCACTGCAAATGCAACGCAGCACATGGAGGAACTATACCCTCATACTCAATTCCAAATCTAACTCTTCCATCATGAGGTAGGATAAAGAAGTTAGGCTGCTTCCTGTGGAGAATGGGTGTAGCAGAGATCATGTCACTCTAACCTAACATTCAACCATTTACATGATCATAGAATACAGAAGGCGGCCATTCAGCCCACTGAGTTTGTATGCACCCAAGCCCTTTCCCATAACCCTTATTTATTAACTCGACACTTGGGTCAATTTAGCACAGCCAATCCATGCAACCTGCACATCTTTGGCCACTAAGAGGCAACTTTATATGACAAATCCCGCTAACCTATACATCTTTGGGAGGAAACCGGAGCACCCAGACAAAACCCACTCAAACACAGGTAACGTGCAAACTCCATATTAGCTTAAAGTCCAAAAGATTTATTTGGAATCACGAGCTTTCGGAGCATTTCTCCTTCCTCAAGTGACACCTCATGGATTCACTCATAGGAGGAAGGAGCTCGGAGCTCCGAAAGTTTGAGACGCTAAGTAAATCTGTTGGACTTTAACCTGGTGTTGTGGGACTTCTTACTTGCCCACCCCAGTCCAATGCCGGCAGCTCCACATCAAAACTCCAGGCAGTGACCCAAGCCTGGAATCAAACCCGGGTCCCTGCTGTGAGGCAGCAGTGCCAACCATTTTAGTCTGGGGCAGCACAAAGAAAATAGCTTTCAGGTGAAGCACAACCAAGACCCAGTCAAATAAAAGGCACAGATCTTCCCAGAGTGACACTTGTGTTCTAATGAGAGCACCAGGACACTAGGGCAGCAAAATACAACTGCCAAAAACACAACCAATGCATTAGAACAATTTTTTTTAATTTAAAAGAGTAAGAACCCTACAGCTTGTCTAGCCGCAATCCCTTGTGCAAATCGGATCTGTCACCAGCAATTCAACATTTAAAGCACTTGAAACAAACTGAAAACAGCGACCAAAGCATAGAAATACTGCAAATGTTCTCACTGCTGCGAGATTCCTGCATCCCTCACCACAATGACAAAGCCACGACACACCTCTGGAACACTGCACTTGGACGTAAAGCTATCAACAAAATGCCATCCGTCCATTTCTTTTTGGGGTAACGCCTTCTTACATAGCACTGTTTCAGAAGTTTATTTACCCTCTGCGTGCCAGGGACAGATCCTCTCTCTTGAGATACAGCTGGGCAGAGCTTCATTTGGAAAGTACTGACACCCCAAGATATCGCTTACATGCAGTCTGCGGCTGCAGAAAGTCAGAATCGTAGAATCTCCACAGTGCAGAAGGCAGCCATTCGGCCCATCGAGCCTGCATCGATAACAATCCCACCCTGTCCCCATAACCCCACATATTTAGCCTGCTAATTCCCACCAAAACTTGGAGCAATTTAGCATGGCCAATCCACCTAACCTGCACATCTTTGGACACTAAGGGGCAATTTAACATGGCCAATCCATCGAACCTGCACATCTTTGGACACCCTAAAGTCTATTCAATCCAGTTCCCACAGAGTGGTAGCCAGTGAAAAACCTTACACAATAATATAAACAGAGTGCTGGAAAAGCTCTGCAGGTCTGACAGCCTCTGAGGAGAGAGAAGCAGGAGCTAATGTTTCGAGTCCGATCTGACTCTGTACCAGAGCTCCAGCTCAGCATCAATTCTAGATGAAGTGTCACATTAATAGGTAGAGGCATCCACAATCCCATACAGAGCTGACCGGTGGCCACTAACTTGAGGATCGGCACACCACAGGGCAAGGTTGAGAAGATGGGGCCTGCATAAGTAACCTCAGCTGGTACGGGTACTGAACCCGTGCTCTGGGTTTTGTCCTACACCACCAACCAGCCAACGTGGATAACTGAGTCCTATTAAAATTCAAAACATTAACTCTGCTTTTCTCTCCCTCTGCACTCCATCGAACCCTGGGACAGATTATCAAACCGGGGAGGGGGGAATAAGAGCATGCAACAAAGACAGAAAATGCTGGAGAAACTCGGTATGAAAGCAAAATACTGCAGCATCTGGTGATTGATAAAAACAAAGTGCTGGAAAGTAGGAACTACAGGGTTGGGGGGGTGGGGTTTAAAGTTTACAAATGTGACAGGTGAAGGGAGAAAAGGAGGGAAAAACTCAGCAGATCTGGCAGCATCTGTGGAGAGAGAACCAGAGTTAACATTTCAAGATTGTGCACAGTTCTGGTCACCATATTATAGAAAGGATATTATTAAACTCGAAGGAGTGCGGAAGAGATTTACTAGGATGTTACCGGGACTTGATGGTTTGAGTTATAAGGACAGGCTGGATAGACTGGGACTTTTTCCTCTGGAGCATAGGAGGCTGAGGGGCAATCCTATAGAGGTTTATAAAATAATGAGGGACACAGATCAGCTAGATAGTCAATATCTTTTCCCAAAGGTAAGGGAGTCTAAAACTAGAGGGCATAGGTTTAAGATGAGAAAGGAGAGGGTCCAGAGGGGTAATATTTTCACACAGGCGGTGGTGAGTGACTGGAACAGACAGCCAAAGGTAGTAGTAGAGGGGGGTACAATTTTAAAAAACATTTAGACGGTTACATGAGTGAGCAAGATGGGTATCGACGAATATGGACCAAATGCAGGCACATGGGACGAGCTTAGGGGTTAAAAAAAGTCAGCACTGGACAAGTTGGGCCGAAGAGCCTGTTTCCATGCTGTAAATCTCTATACCTGCATGATTCTTCACCTGGGCCTCAGTCCGACCTTTCTTCAGAGCTCCGAAGCTTCACTGAGGGATGTGGAGCTCTGGAAAAGGACTTGGAAACATCAACTCTGATCCTCTCTCCACAGATCTTTCCATCATCCTCTCCTTCCAAATCCAAACTTCCAGCATGGCAATCAGATGCAAAGGGAAGAGAAGGTGGGCCGGGACCGAAGGGTGAAGAAGGGGGGAGAGAGAGAGAGAGAGAAAGAAAGAAGGGGGAGAAAGAAGGGAAGGCGAAAGGGGGGGGGGGAGAAAAGAAGGGAAGGCGAAAAGGGGGGGGGGGGAGAGAAAAGAAGGGAAGGCGAAAAGGGGGGGGGGGAGAGAAAAGAAGGGAAGGCGAAAAGGGGGGGGGGGAGAAAAGAAGGGAAGGCGAAAAGGGGGGGGGGGGGAGAAAAGAAGGGAAGGCGAAAGGGGGGGGGAAAAAAGGGAAGGCGAAAGGGGGGGAAGGGAAGAAGGGAAGGCGAAAGGGGGGGAAAAAAGAAGGGAAGGCGAAAGGGGGGGAAAAAAGAAGGGAAGGCGAAAGGGGGGGGAAAAAAGAAGGGAAGGCGAAAGGGGGGGAAAAAAGAAGGGAAGGCGAAAGGGGGGGAAAAAAGAAGGGAAGGCGAAAGGGGGGGAAAAAAGAAGGGAAGGCGAAAGGGGGGGAAAAAAGAAGGGAAGGCGAAAGGGGGGGAAAAAAGAAGGGAAGGCGAAAGGGGGGGAAAAAAGAAGGGAAGGCGAAAGGGGGGGAAAAAAGAAGGGAAGGCGAAAGGGGGGGAAAAAAGAAGGGAAGGCGAAAGGGGGGGAAAAAAGAAGGGAAGGCGAAAGGGGGGGAAAAAAGAAGGGAAGGCGAAAGGGGGGGAAAAAAGAAGGGAAGGCGAAAGGGGGGGAAAAAAGAAGGGAAGGCGAAAGGGGGGGAAAAAAGAAGGGAAGGCGAAAGGGGGGGAAAAAGAAGGGAAGGCGAAAGGGGGGGAAAAAAGAAGGGAAGGCGAAAGGGGGGGAAAAAAGAAGGGAAGGCGAAAGGGGGGGAAAAAAGAAGGGAAGGCGAAAGGGGGGGAAAAAAGAAGGGAAGGCGAAAGGGGGGGAAAAAAGAAGGGAAGGCGAAAGGGGGGGAAAAAAGAAGGGAAGGCGAAAGGGGGGGAAAAAAGAAGGGAAGGCGAAAGGGGGGGAAAAAAGAAGGGAAGGCGAAAGGGGGGGAAAAAAGAAGGGAAGGCGAAAGGGGGGGAAAAAAGAAGGGAAGGCGAAAGGGGGGGAAAAAAGAAGGGAAGGCGAAAGGGGGGGAAAAAAGAAGGGAAGGCGAAAGGGGGGGAAAAAGAAGGGAAGGCGAAAGGGGGGGAAAAAAGAAGGGAAGGCGAAAGGGGGGGAAAAAGAAGGGAAGGCGAAAGGGGGGGAAAAAAGAAGGGAAGGCGAAAGGGGGGGAAAAAAGAAGGGAAGGCGAAAGGGGGGGAAAAAAGAAGGGAAGGCGAAAGGGGGGGAAAAAAGAAGGGAAGGCGAAAGGGGGGGAAAAAAGAAGGGAAGGCGAAAGGGGGGGAAAAAAGAAGGGAAGGCGAAAGGGGGGGAAAAAAGAAGGGAAGGCGAAAGGGGGGGAAAAAAGGGAAGGCGAAAGGGGGGGAAAAAAGAAGGGAAGGCGAAAGGGGGGGAAAAAAGAAGGGAAGGCGAAGGGGGGGGAAAAAAGAAGGGAAGGCGAAGGGGGGGGAAAAGAAGGGAAGGCGAAAGGGGGGGGAAAAAAGAAGGGAAGGCGAAAGGGGGGGAAAAAAGAAGGGAAGGCGAAAGGGGGGGAAAAAAGAAGGGAAGGCGAAAGGGGGGGAAAAAAGGGAAGGCGAAAGGGGGGGAAAAAAGGGAAGGCGAAAGGGGGGGAAAAAAAAGAAGGGAAGGCGAAAGGGGGGGAAAAAAAAGAAGGGAAGGCGAAAGGGGGGGAAAAAAAAGAAGGGAAGGCGAAAGGGGGGGAAAAAAAGAAGGGAAGGCGAAAGGGGGGGAAAAGGGAAGGCGAAGGGGGGAGCGGGGAAGAAGGGAAGGAAGGGAAAAGGAGGAGAGAGAAAACTTTGTGGGAGCTATGGAAACAACTGGAGCTGCCCAGGATCAGATACACTGACATTGGGACAATGTAACCCACCCCCCTCCACACACACACACACACACACAAATACCCAGTGCAGACCCCCGGGCCCGGTGGGAGAGACTCACATTTCCTCATACACTTCATCCAGTGCCTGACGATGGCGGTGTAGTGTTTCTTGTTGTCCAGGATCCAGGAGCTAAGGCCCTGGATACCGTCCATGGTGTTGGTGACGCTCAGCAGCTTCTTCTCCAGCGTGGCCTCCAGGGCGGCGAGCGGGGAGCTGCTGGGGGGGGCGGAGGGCCCGGCGGACCCGGCTGTCCCGGTTCCCCCGGCCGCCGCCGCTCCTCCTCCTCCTCCCGCCGCCGCTGCTGCGACAGCCGCCATCTTGCTGCCTTCCTCGCGCCCCCTCCGGCCGCGCGACCTGGGATGGAGGGGGGCGGGGACGCGCGGACTCGCGGGTCTTGCGTGCGCGCACTCACTCACTCACACAGACAAGCAGCACGAGAGCGAGCACATTAACCGCCGCGGGTGCGCGGTGGAGCTGAGGAAAAAAAGGGGCGTGGCAGAGGGGGCGCGGAAGAGGGTGGGGGCTCGGAAGAGGGTGGGCGTGACAGACGGGCTAAACACGTGATCCTACCCTCCACTACAGCTCCGCCCACACCCCCTCCACCAAGCCGCCACGCCCCCTCCCTTCTGATTGGGAAGCTGGCCCGAATTCCAACGGCCTCACGCGCCCGGGGCGACCGTTAAAGCAGGGAGAGGGGACCACGCCTGCGCGCACACACGAAAAAGGTGGGAAAGAAGGGGACGAACCCGCGCCTGCGCACCTCGGGTGGGGAAAAGGCAAGGCCAGTCGCGCCTGCGCACACGAGAGAGAACGGAATTTGTCCACGCCTGCGCACTAGGGAGAATGGGTGTTTTGGTAGGAGGGGGTGGTCGGCAGGAGTGATCTGTCCGTCCCTGCGCACACGAGAAAAAGGGAGAGGATCAATCAATGCTCGCGCACAGACGAGAAAAAAGTGTCTGTCTGCGTACAGAGAGAAAGAGGGGAGTTAGGGATCAATCAACGCCTGCGCACACGAGGGAAAGGAGAGGTGAGGGGGAGCAGGTAGGATGGAGAGATGTGACCACGCTTGCGCACAGCAGAGAAGGGGCGGGATCAGTCTGCGTGTGCGCACACTAGAGGGGGGTCAGGATCCGTCCGCGCCTGCGCACACCAGAGAAAGGCACGGGATCAGTCCGCGCCTGCGTGCATAACAAAGGATGGATTGTCTACGCCTGCGCACACCAGATGGGGGGGGGGGGGGGGGGGCTAGGATCGGAGTTAAGATTGGTCCGCGTCTGCGCACAAACGAGTGGGACACCTTTCCCTGTCGGTCTCTGCGCTCGGTGCATGCGCAGTGCCCACCTCCGTCCAGCGCCGACGGTTGAAAAGGTCGACGACCGGGGGCGGGACAACAGATTTGGATTGATTTCCCCTCGCTCTCTGTGAGGAAATTAATTGTTTTCTTTAAGAAAACCCTCCCTTCCCCCTTTCCTGATGCTTCAGCTAAGCCCCCTCCCGGTTGGACACACGGTATGGTTATCTCCCTCCTATCTGTTTTAAATCTCTTCTTCTCTTCCCCCGCCCTCCTCAAAGAGCGCGAGCACCGCCATTTTCAGTCTGCCAGTGCGCATGCGCCGCGGGGCAAGGGGTGTGGTCGTAATATGGACTGTACCAGTGGAGGGGAGAGCGGGATAAAACTCTCCGACTGGCTGAGGCGATGGTATGTTCCAGCAGCCGTTCCGTGCCCCCTGGCGGCTGGGAGGTGGAGGTGGCGCATGCGCATCTCGCAATGTGCGTGGTCCCATTTGCAGAGCCACCTTGATTGGAATGTGGGATACCAACCGTCGCGGATTGGCCTGGAGTCTCCCAACAACTGAGGCTCCACCCTGAAGGAAGGTCATTGGGACAATTTTGTTCTTATTTCCATTTTCTCCTTATCTGATTTAGAGAGCACTTCATTGCAGTGTTAATGTTAGTCAACAGCAGACCGGTGACTCCAAAGATGTGCAGGTTAGGGTGGATTGGCCATGCTAAATTGTCCCTTAGTCTCCAAAGATGTGTAGGTTAGGGGGGATTGGCCATGCTAAATTGTCCCTTAGTGTCCAAAGATGTGTAGGTTAGAGGGATTGGCCATGCTAAATTGTCCCTTAGTGTCCAAAGATGTGCAGGTTAGGGTGGATTGGCTGTGCTAAATTGTCCCTTAGTGTCCAAAGATGTGTAGGTTAGAGGGATTGGCCATGCTAAATTGTCCCTTAGTGTCCAAAGATGTGCAGGTTAGGGTGGATTGGCCGTGCTAAATTGTTCCTTAGTGTCATGGGGATTAGCAGGGTAAATACATGGGGTTATGGAGATAGGGCCTGGGTGGAATTGTGGTCAGTAGAGACTCGATGGGCCAATGGACCCCTCCTGCGCTGTAGGGATTCTATGATACTTGTGATACAAATAAATCAACTATACTTTAAAAAAAACTGAGCCCTTTAGTAATACAAAACTTATCAGCACTCTCCCCCCATACAGTGTAAATTGTTGTTCTGCTTAAGTTAAAGTTTATTTATTAGTCACAAGTCAGCTTACATTAATACTACAATGAAGTTACTGTGAAAATCCGCTAGTCGCCATACTCCTGGGTTTGATTCCCGGCTTGGGTCAGTGTCTGTGTGGACTCTGCACATTCTCCCTGTATCTGTGTGGGTTTCCTCTGGGTGCTCCAGTTTCCTCCCACAGTCCAAAGATGTGCGGGTTAGGTCAATTGGCCATGCGAAATTACCCCTTAGGGTTGTGTAGGGTTAGAAGGATTAGTTGGTAATATATGGGTATAGGGCCTGGGGGAGGGATTGTGGTCGTGCAGACACAATGGGCCGAATGGTCTCCTTCTGCACTGCAGGGTTTCGATGATTCTACTAAGGGGCAATTTAGCATGGCCAATCCACCTAACCTGCACATCTTTGGACACTAAGGGACAATTTAGCATAGCCAATCCACCCTAACCTGTACATCTTTGGACACGAAGGGGCAATTTAGCATGGCCAGTCCCCCTAACCGGAGTAGGTAAGATGGGTATAGAGGGATATGGGCCGAACGCGGGCAATTGGGGTTAGCTTAGGGGTTAAATAGACAAGTTAGGCTAAAGAGCCTGTGTTGCTATGCTGTAAACTTAGAATCATAGAGGTTTACAGCATGGAAACAGGCCTTCAGCCCAACTTGTCCATGCTGCCCTTTTTTAAAACCCCAGTCCTAATCCCAATGGCCTGCATCTTACCCATGTAACTGTCTAAACGCTTTTTAAAAGACAAAATTGTACCTGCTCTGGCAGCTCGTTCCAGACACTCACCTCCCTCTGTATGAAAAGATTGCCCCTCTGGATACTTTTGTATCTCCCCCCTCTTACCCTAAACCTGTATTGTCTAGATTTAGATTCCCCTACCTTTGGGAAAAGATATTGACGATCTAACTGATCTGTGCTCCTCATTATTTTATAGACCTCTATAAGATCACCCCTCAGCTACCTACACTCCAGAGAAAAAAGTCCCAACCTCTCCTTATAACCCAATCCATCAAGGTAGCATCCTAGTAAATCTTTTCTGCACTCTTTCTAGATTAATATTATCCTTTCTATAATAGGGTGACCAGAACTGTACACAGTATTCCAAGTGTGGCCTTACCAATGTCTTGTACAACTTCAACAAGATGTCCCAACTCCTGTACTCAATGTTCTGACCAAAGAGACCAAGCATGCCGAATGCCTTCTTCACCACACCAGGTATACATGGGGAGGTAGTAAATTGGATTACGCACTGGCTCAATGGAAGAATCCAGAGTGTGGCTTTGGAGGATTACTTCTGAATAGAGGCTTATGACGAACGGTGTGCCGCAGGGACCAGTATTGGGTCCGTTGTTGTTTGTCATCTATATCAATGATCTGAATGATAATGTGGTAAATTGCATCAGCAAATTTGCTGACGGTACAAAGATTGGAGGTGTAGTGGACAGTCAGGAATGTTTTCAAAGCTTGCAGAGAGATTTGGACCAGCTAGAAAAATGGCAAATGGAATTAAACGCAGACAAGTGTGAGGTATTGCCCTTTGGAAGGACAAACCAAAGTAGAACATCTAGGATAAATGGTAGGACTCTGAAGATTGCAGTTGAACAGAGGGATCTGGGAATACAGGTACAGAATTCCCTAAAAGTGATGTTAGAGGTGGATAAGATCATAAAGAGTGCTTTTGGTACATTGGCCTTTATAAATCAGAGTATCGAGTATAAAAGTTGGAGTGTTATGGTAAGGTTATATAAGGCATTGGTGAGGCCGAATTTAGAGTATTGTGTACAGTTTTGGTCACCTAGTTACAGGAAGGATATAAGGTTGAAAGAGTGCAGAAAAGGTTCACAAGGATGTTGCCGGGACTTGAGAAGCTGAGTTACAGAGATTGAATAGGTTAGGACGTCATTCCCTGGAGTGTAGAAGAATGAGGGGAGATTTGATAGAGGTGTATAAGATTTTGATGCGTATAGATAGAGTGAATACAAGCGAGCTTTTTCCACTAAGGCTAGGGGAGAAAAAAACCAGAGGGCATGGGTTAAGGGTGAAAGGAGAAAAGTTTAAAGGGAATATTGGGGGTGGGAATTCTTCGCGCAGAGTGTGGTGGGAGTGCAGAATGAGCTGCCAGATAAAGTGGTAAATGCAGAGGTCACTTTTAACATTTAAGAAAAACTTGGACGGGTTCATGGATGAGAGGGGTGTGGAGGGATAAGGTCCAAGTGCAGGTCAGTGGGACGAGGCAAAAAAATGGATTGGCATAGACAAGGAGGGCCAAAAGGCCTGTTTCTGAGCTGTAATTTTCTATGGTTTTGACTCTATCCACCTGTGACTCCACTTTCAAGGAGCTACAAACATGCACCTCTAGATCTCTTTGTTCTGTAACTCTCCCCTGCTTCCATGACTCTGAAACCGCATTGCTCCAATTCTGGCCATTTGTCCATGCCTAACTTCCCTCGTCAGCTAATGACTGGCTACGCCCCAAGTTCTGGAATTGAATCATTTATTGTCCATCCCTATTTCAATTCAGGAATGGAACCGAGCTTTGTGGTTGATTTAAAAAAAAAAGGGCAGCATGGCCACGTTAGACCAAATGGCCTGTTTCCATTCTGTAAACCTCTATATCAGAGCCTTTTCAGCCTCTGCACACACCAACATCCTTTCCTCATGTAACCCAGGGAACCTGGGATAACACCAAAGAACACAGGGGCAATGTTGAGAGTGATGGATATGCTTTGGATGAGAGTTAAAAGCAGCATAACTGAGATGGGTGAACGGATTTGAATACAGACCAGCCATGGAATGGTGGACAAGGCTTGGGGAAAGGATAGGGCTGAATGGCCTCCTCCATTCCCCATGTTTCTGGCGATGGAATGGCCAACGCTCAGGGCTAGCGGGGATTTATTCACTCAAGTGGGATGCACTGATGCTGGGCATGCAACCTTCAGAACAGAGCAGTTTTGGGCCCTGTATCTGAGGAAGGATGTGCTAACCTTGGAAAGGGTCCAGAGGAGGTTCACAAGAATGATCCCTGGAATGAAGAACTTGTCGGATGAGGAACGGTTGAGGACTCTGGGTCTGTACTCGGAGTTGAGAAGGGTGGGGAGGATCTTATTGAAACTTACAGGATACTGCAAGGCCCTGGATAGAGTGGACGCGGAGAGGATGTTTCCACTAGTAGGAAAAACTAGAACCAGAGGGAACAACCTCAGGCTAAAGGGACGATCCTTTAAAACAGAGATGAGGAGGAATTTCTTCAGCCAGAGAGTGGGGAATCTGTGGAACTCTTCCAGGCCGCAGAGGAGGCCGGGTCACTGAGTGTCTTTAAGACAGAGATAGATAGGTTCCTGATTAATAAGGGGATCAGGGGTTATGGGGAAAAGGCAGGAGAATGGGGGGGATGGGGAAAATATCAGCCATGATTGAATGACGGAGCAGACTCGATGGACCGAGTGGCCTCGTTTTGCTTCTGAGTCTTGTACTCTAAAAGAACTGCACACACATACACACTTTAGAAAAAAATAATTAGTCTTTATTCGGGAACTCCAAGCTGTAACCCTCTACAGCACTGGAAACTTATCTGGGCAACTCCTTGTCTTTTTACACACACACTGGGGTCTTGAAAGGTAACAGCAGGCTGTTAATACGAGATTACTCAGACCAAGCAGTGGACAGAAAGATACAAGGGGAGGGTCACACAGAGCCTCAAAGGAATACCAACAGAGTACCCCTGCTCATCAAACTCAGGACATGGCGGAACTGGAACAAATTCCCTTCATTCCCCAAGGCCAGTGTAATATATTCCCAGGGCAGCAAAGACAGGGTTAAATATACAGAGTAAAGCTCCCTCTACACTGTCCCCCCCATCAAACACTCCCAGGACAGATACAGCACAGGGTTAGATACAGAGTAAAGCTCCCTTTACACTGTCCCCCCCATCAAACACTCCCAGGACAGGTACAGCACGGGGTTAGATACAGAGTAAAGCTCCCTCCGCACTGTCCCCCCATCAAACACTCCCAGGACAGGTACAGCATGGGGTTAGATACAGAGTAAAGCTCCCTCTACACTGTCCCCCCCATCAAACACTCCCAGGACAGGTACAGCACGGGGTTAGATACAGAGTAAAGCTCCCTCTACACTGTCCCCCATCAAACACTCCCAGGACAGGTACAGCACGGGGTTAGATACAGAGTAAAGCTCCCTCTACACTGTCCCCCCATCAAACACTCCCAGGACAGGTACAGCATGGGGTTTAGATACGGAGTAAAGCTCCTTTTTTGCAGGTAACATCCAGGACAGATGAAGCTCAGAGCCCTTTCCCTGCTGCCTGAACCTTGTGATGGGAAACAGCAGCATCAAGGTGGTGTCCCCGACATCCCGGGGATGGTTAGGTACGGAAATCCCTGCCCTCCTTGGGCTGAGTGCTCCCTCAAACCTGCAGAGCCGTACGTCCATCAGCGTGAGCTATTGCCATCCCATCTCCGGGCAAACATCACTAACGCACGCGCCCCACCCTTTACCAGGGACCCCACTTGCTGGCACAGAGTGCGGACAGAACAGGAAGGGGTAGAGGCAGCACTGGGGAGGGGAGGAGGGACACGACGAGTAAAGTGAAAGGCAGACACAGAAGTAAAAAATACTGCGCAGAACATTGTCAGATCCCACCTCGTACAAACGGTGTTTATCTTGTGGTCTGGAAGGACAGACAAGGAATACTGTCGTTCCACCTCTCACACCAATCTAAGGGTCTCAGCGGAGACCGGTGCCCTGGGGCGGAGGAAGCCCCTGGACAACTTTCAGACATGCCATCTCCCCTGAACGCAGACCCCCCCACCACCCCCAACTACTGGTTGGGCGAATCCAACATGGGCTGTACCAGGCCACGGTTAGAGTCCTGGCATCTTAGGTTGGGGGGGGAATACTACAAAAAAGCAGCCAAGTTCCATTGCAGTGTTACTCCCCTGTTTCCCCCCCCCCACAATGCCTGCTGAGGGCAAGCTGGAGGAAAATCAGCCACGATGCACACACGCACACTGACCCTCACGACCTACTCGATGTGACCCCTGCGCCCCCTCCCCACCCCGTGTCGAGAGTCCCGCAACTTACCGTACCACACCAGGCAGCAACAAGCAGTGATCCACTGCACCCCACCACCCCCCCTCCCCCAAGTCCCCACGAGGCAGCCAACTGTCCAGAAAATATTGAGCTTAAAATATCGGAGAATCTCCGAACCGAACCTCCAAAGCGCTGATCGGGCCCGCTTTCTGTTAAAGATGATCAGTGAATGTCCCCGTCGCTCTGTACCGCCCCCTGTCGGATTAACGCTGTATCTCCAGGTCCTCTGCTCGATTCCACAAGGGCCGCACTGTCCATCTTTCCGGTCTCCGGGGTCACACGGCTGGCTGCGCACAGAGCCGGCGCACGCAGTGTCAGAGAAAGCTGAACCTCACGGATCAGTGGCTGGGGGTGAGGGTGAGGGGGAGGGGGGGGGGGGGGGGGGATCCTTCAACCTCCTGTTGGCTTCTTTCCAGAGGCAGACGGTAGTCCCCCTTTACACCAAGGCTTCTCCTCCTCCTCCTCCTCCCTCCCAACCCACCCCCGTGAAAAACCCCAAGCGGCAAGAGACAGTCCGAAGATGAGCGGGGGAATGGGGGGGGGTTGTCCCTCCCCCTCCCACTGCCGCCGCCCCCCCCTCCCCACCTCAGTCCTCGGTAACCTCCAGCACCGATTCGCTAATGGCCAGGTCCCAATACTGTTCGACTCTGTGCTTCTTGAAGTGCTCCCGGGCCATGCTCTCCGTCGGACACTGCTTAAATTTCATGTCACCAAAACTTCGCTCCTTCGCCGTTCCCTGGAGGTGGGGAGGGTTAAAGAGAGAGAACAAAACATTCAGGGCGTTACGAATACAGTCAGCTACCCTGAAGGAGGGCTAGTATAAAACTCCGAATGTAAAAAACCCTCGCTTTAAAGTTACTGTCATAAGTAGACTAGCTTTAGGTGAAGATTACAAGGTGCCTTATAGACATAGAGCAAGGATTTACCATGTGCCTAATGCAATATATGTGAAGATATTGTCTGTATAATGTTATAAGGGTGACAAAGTGGGTTAGCACTGCTGCCTCAGTGCCAGGGACCCTGGGTTTGATTCCCGGTTCAGGTCACTGTCTGCGTGGGTTTCCTCCGCGTGCTCCGGTTTCCTCCCACAGTCTGAAAGACATGCTAGTTACTCACTAAATTCTCCCTCAGTGTTACCAGCGTGTGGTGACGAGGGGAATTTCACAGTAACTTTATTGCAGTGTTAATGCAAGCCATACTTGTGACGAATAACTGAACTTTACTAAAGCAGAGGTAAATTCAACACCCCACCAAAAATCTAATCACCCAAAGAGGAATGCCTCACCTTATAATCTGTAAAAAGTGCACAAAGTGGTGTGACCTGCTCTTCAGCAACCTCTAGTGGTAAAATATGAAATAACTCCCAACACACTCAAATCAACACCTAACAATTTATCTAACTAAATGAACAAATGAACTAAACTATTAAACTGAATAAATCCCTTCTAATTATTAATTATTCTCGAATAAAACAAGATTCTAATGGTAGACTCTTCCAATAAATACAATTCCCACTCATTAACAAAATTTTAATTAGTCCCTCACTAAATTACACAAGGTTTTGTTTCTTCCGAAATATTCTGGGCCTTCTCTGTTTGTTCATCTGTCTGGAACTTCTCTGGTATCTTTGCCATGTAGACAGTGCTTCAGATGAAGCCATGAGAGCTGTTAGTTCTGGCAGCTGCTCTCCCCTCTTTGACCCACTGTCCCCCCTCTTTTATACCCGTGATGACATATCAATATTTCCCGCAACAGGATTGGTCTTCGGTTGTCAGGTTTAAATTTAATAGGTTTTTAGCCTGATTCAAATTGATTGGCTGAATTGAAAAACCCGTTGTCTTGGTAACCCTGCTGCTTGGCCTTTCAATACTAATGTTTCAGTTTGGGCTCTCTGTGTACTTTTAACTCTCTAACCTTTTAAGGGGACCACACAATGCTTTCCCCCCCAAGCATTTTACAATTTCTAACTTACTACCTCCCAATCTACAATTATTGTACCAAACATTGCAACAGTAACCTGAAGTTAACCAAGTACTATGAAATTAAACTGTGTTCTTAACGTGTGCTTTGTGAATCTTGGTCAGCCGACCATCAAACTGCTGAGCATGATGGGAAGTAAGCAGGAGCAGACAAACCGAATTCTTTGAGATAATGGAGGAAAGAGAGAGCAGTTCTCCTTATCAGCCTGGGTTAGGCAGTTGCAAGTTAATCAGGGGATCTGGAATGTATGGGAGTGCGTTCAAAATTTAAACTTTACTTATTTGTCTCAAGTAAGGTTCACATTA
Source organism: Carcharhinus amblyrhynchos (assembly GCF_965287045.1). NCBI lineage: Eukaryota > Metazoa > Chordata > Chondrichthyes > Carcharhiniformes > Carcharhinidae > Carcharhinus > Carcharhinus amblyrhynchos. Next base: position 32,009 of record NW_027650096.1, on the reverse strand, counting down.
ACACTGCAATGGAGTTACTCTGAAAATTCCCTAGTCGCCACACTCCGGCACCTGTTCAGGTACACAGAGAATTTAGCATGGCCAATCCACCTAACCTGCACATCTTTGGACACCAAGGGCCAATTTAGCATGGCCAATTCTCATACCCTGCACATCTTTGGACACCAAGGGACAATTTGGCATGGCCAATCCCCCTAACCTACACATCTTTGGACACCAAGGGCCAATTTAGCATGGCCAACACACCAAACTTGCACACTTTTGGACCGTGGGAAGAAACCGGAGCACCTGGAGGAAACCCACACAGACACGGAGAGAACATGCAGACTCCACACAGACAGTGACCCGAGCCAGGAACTGAACCCGAGTTTCTGGTGCTGAGAGGCAGCAGTGCTAACCCACTGTGCCACCATGCTGCCCTCTCCTGGTTGGCGAAACTGGTAGTTTCTCAGGCAGATAAAGGGAGCCGGATTCAAGCAAGAAAGTGGACTCCCTTTACCGATTAAAATTTGCAAGCGTCAAGTGAATGTCCTTGAATCTACCAGATTTACATGGTCAGATTTCTTAGTAACGGGGGAGGAACTTTCGGTTGCAGTGGACGAACGAGCTCTGCTGACGAGTGGAGTGTTATCGTGGGAAGGTAATGATGTGTAATATTGTAATTGGCCCCTCCAGTTTGGGTGACAAACTGGGTGGAAGATCGAAGTGTTCAGAAGAAGTAGATCAATTTCACACATGTATTGTTAGGTCAGAGAGGGTAGTCGGCATTCACTGACTATCTTTTCTCCTGATGCACGCTATTGCAAAACTGTAACTGGTAAAATTGTATGTTAAAAGGTGGCTCTCAGGCTCCTGGGCCGGGGAGCAGGGGCAGAGCGAGCAACAGAATGCCACTCCTGACTTACCTCCCACACCAGCACACACTTATTCATCTTCTTAACAACCTCGTCATCCGATCCATCGTCATCTGTGAGAGGAGAAAGGCAAAAGCAAAGGCTTGAGATTGCGAAATCCAGACCCCGAGAGGGGAACTCAATCCGAGTGCTGCGGACAACGCTCAGAGAAGAACCCAACAACCTGGGCCCCGTCCACACGTCAACCAGCAGAGTGAGGTGTTTCCTTGTGAGGTGCAGCCAGGCAACTGGAGCAGAGGACTCGGCTACACAGAAGGTGGCACAATGGTTAGCACTGCTGCCTCAACACCAGGGAGGCAGGTTCGATTCCAGCCTCAGGTCCCTGCCTGTGCCGAGTCTGCACATTCTCCCTCGTCTCTGCATGGGTTTCCTCCGGGTGCTCTGGTTACCTCCCACAGTCTAATGATGTGCAGGTTAGGGTGGATTGGCCATGCTATATTGCCATTAGTGTCCAAAGATGTGCAGGTTAGATGGATTGGCCATGCTAAATTGTCCCTTAGTGTTGAAAGATGTACAGGTTAGGTGGATTGGCCATGCTAAATCGCCCCGAAGTGTCAGGAGAACTATCAGGGTAAATAAGTGGAGTTACGGCGATAGGCGAGATTGTGATCGGTGCAGATTCAATGGGCCAAATGGCCTCCTTCTGCCTGTAGGGATTCTATGATTCGGCCCATCAGGCCTGTGCTAGCCTCCTGGGAAGAGCTGTGGAATGAGTCCAACGTGGCTACTGGGTGAATTAGCCACTGAGAGCCCCAAGGATCTGCTTGGTCACCCCTTCACCCTGCTTCATTGATTATCGGAGAGTACAATCCAGGCAGTGACACACGCAAGGGAACCCTCCCGCCACTATCACTGACGCCTCCAGCAGAAACGGGTGACTCACCATCGTCCCGCGAGGTGGCCGTCTGCTCGGCCCACTTGATACGATGCAGCATCAAACGTTTAAACTTCTTCTGCGCTTTGGGACCTGAACAGAAAAGACAGGTACAGCACGGGGTTAGATACAGAGTAAAGCTCCCTCTACACTGTCCCCCATCAAACACTCCCAGGACAGGTACAACACGGGGTTAGTTACAGAGTAAAGCTCCCTCTACACTGTCACCCCATCAAACACTCCCAGGACAGGTACAGCACGGGGTTAGATACAGAGTAAAGCTCCCTCTACACTGTCCCCCCATCAAACACCCCCAGGACAGGTACAACACGGGGTTAGATACAGAGTAAAGCTCCGTCTACACAGTCCCCCCATCAAACACTCCCAGGACAGGTACAGCACGGGGTTAGATACAGAGTAAAGCTCCCTCTACACTGTCCCCCCATCAAACACTCCCAGGACAGGTACAACACGGGGTTAGATACAGAGTAAAGCTCCCTCTACACTGTCCCCCCCATCAAACACTCCCAGGACAGGTACAGCACGGGGTTAGATACAGAGTAAAGCTCCCTCTACACTGTCCCCCCATCAAACACTCCCAGGACAGGGACAGCACGGGGTTAGATACAGAGTAAAGCTCCCTCTACACTGTCCCCCCATCAAACACTCCTAGGACAGGTACAGCACGGGGTTAGATACAGAGTAAAGCTCCCTCTACACTGTCCCCCCATCAAACACTCCCAGGACAGGTACAGCACGGGGTTAGATACAGAGTAAAGCTCCCTCGACACTGTCCCCCATCAAACACTCCCAGGACAGGTACAGCACGGGGTTAGATACAGAGTAAAGCTCCCTCGACACTGTCCCCCATCAAACACTCCCAGGACAGGTACAGCACAGGGTTAGATACAGAGTAAAGCTCCCTCTACACCGTCCCCCCATCAAACACTCCCAGGACAGGTACAGCACGGGGTTAGATACAGAGTAAAGCTCCCTCTACACTGTCCCCCCATCAAACACTCCCAGGACAGGTACAACACGGGGTTAGATACAGAGTAAAGCTCCCTCTACACTGTCCCCCCCATCAAACACTCCCAGGACAGGTACAGCACGGGGTTAGATACAGAGTAAAGCTCCCTCGACACTGTCCCCCATCAAACACTCCCAGGACAGGTACAGCACAGGGTTAGATACAGAGTAAAGCTCCCTCTACACCGTCCCCCCATCAAACACTCCCAGGACAGGTACAGCACGGGGTTAGATACAGAGTAAAGCTCCCTCTACACTGTCCCCCCATCAAACACTCCCAGGACAGGTACAACACGGGGTTAGATACAGAGTAAAGCTCCCTCTACACTGTCCCCCCCATCAAACACTCCCAGGACAGGTACAGCACGGGGTTAGATACAGAGTAAAGCTCCCTCGACACTGTCCCCCATCAAACACTCCCAGGACAGGGACAGCACGGGGTTAGATACAGAGTAAAGCTCCCTCTACACTGTCCCCCATCAAACACTCCCAGGACAGGTACAGCACGGGGTTAGATACAGAGTAAAGCTCCCTCGACACTGTCCCCCATCAAACACTCCCAGGACAGGTACAGCACAGGGTTAGATACAGAGTAAAGCTCCCTCGACACTGTCCCCCATCAAACACTCCCAGGACAGGTACAGCACGGGGTTAGATACAGAGTAAAGCTCCCTCTACACTGTCCCTCCATCAAACACTCCCAGGACAGGTACAGCACGGGGTTAGATACAGAGTAAAGCTCCCTTTACACTGTCCCCCCCATCAAACACTCCCAGGACAGGTACAGCACGGGGTTAGATACAGAGTAAAGCTCCCTCTACACTGTCCCACCATCAAACACTCCCAGGACAGGTACAGCACAGGGTTAGATACAGAGTAAAGCTCCCTCGACACTGTCCCCCATCAAACACTCCCAGGACAGGTACAGCACAGGGTTAGATACAGAGTAAAGCTCCCTCTACACTGTCCCCATCAAACACTCCCAGGACAGGTACAGCACGGGGTTAGATACAGAGTAAAGCTCCCTCTACACTGTCCCCCATCAAACACTCCCAGGACAGGTACAGGGCCTATGCCCAGATTTCCTCACCTCCCTCCACCACGACCACGTTAACGTCTTTGTGCAGGACCACTGTTCCCGTCAGGTACAGCTGTGCAGCATTTGTCTCTACTTTGAATTTCTTCGCTGAGTTGCTCAGGTTTCGGATTCTGTAAATAATAGATCATTAGTTACACAGAGCGCCGCACTGCGGGAGGGTCGGCGCCAAGGGAGCGCCAAGCACGAGTGTTTTTCAGAATTCATTCCTGGGACATGGGTGTCACTGGCTGGGCCACTATTTATTACCCATCCCTAGTTGCCCTTGGAGGGGCAGTTGAGAGTCAACCACATTGCTGTGTTTCTCTGGAGTCACATGTAGGCCAGACCGGGGTCAGGACAGCAGATTTCCTTCCCTAAAGGGAATCAGATGTGTTTTTCCGACAATGGGTCATCAGTAGATTCTTAATTCCAGATATTTTTTATTGAATTCAAATTCCACCATCTGCCGTGGTGGGATTCGAACCCGGGTCCCCCAGAACATTAGCTGAGTATCTGGGTTAATAGTCTAGCGATAACCCCACTGGGACATCACCCCCCCCCCGTGTGGTGTCAATCAGTCGTTCTAGGGAGGGGTGGTTTTTGGGAGTGAGGACGGGACGTTGTGGGGACAGAGATGAGCAGTGTTGCGGGTTGCCGCTCCAGCGAGCTCTTACCGGTACACAGCGATGTGGACTCCCTGGGACACATCTTCCTTCAGCTTCTTCATCTTCTTCTCCCTCCGCTGGTCGGCTGTCAGTTTGCGAGCACTGTTGGCATCCTGGTGAGCTCTGAGAGCAAACAGGACATGGAGCAGGTCAGAGTGGGACAGTGACATCCCCTTTCTGCTATAGCTCAGCCAGACTCACGGGGATCAGTGCCAGGCAACACCCCTTACCCCGGCCCACACACCACCCTCCCCCCTCCACAACAACCCATCGTACCACAACAGTGCGGCGCCCCCTTGGCACCCACCCCGCAGCGCGGCGCTCCCTCGGCACTGACCCTCCCACAGTGCGGCGCTCCCTCAGCACCGACCCTCCCACAGTGCGGCGCCCCCTCGGCACCGACCCTCCCCACAGTGCGGCACTCCCTCAGCACCGACCCTCCCGCAGTGCGGCGCTCCCTCAGCACCGACCCTCCCACAGTGCGGCACTCCCTCAGCACCGACCCTCCCGCAGTGCGGCGCTCCCTCAGCACCGACCCTCCCGCAGTGCGACGTTCCCTCGACACCAACCCTCCCACAGTGCGGCGCTCCCTCAGCACCGACCCTCCCACAGTGCGGCGCTCCCTCAGCACCGACCCTCCCACAGTGCGGCGCTCCCTCGGCACCGACCCTCCCGCAGTGCGACGTTCCCTCAGCACCGACCCTCCCACAGTGCGGCGCTCCCTCAGCACCGACCCTCCCACAGTGCGGCGCTCCCTCGGCACCGACCCTCCCGCAGTGCGACGTTCCCTCAGCACCGACCCTCCCACAGTGCGGCGCTCCCTCAGCACCGACCCTCCCGCAGTGCGACGTTCCCTCAGCACCGACCCTCCCACAGTGCGGCGCTCCCTCGGCACCGACCCTCCCACAGTGCGGCGCTCCCTCGGCACCGACCCTCCCGCAGTGCGGCGCTCCCTCAGCACCAACCCTCCCGCAGTGCGGCGCTCCCTCAGCACCGACCCTCCCACAGTGCGGCGCTCCCTCGGCACCGACCCTCCCGCAGTGCGGCACTCCCTCAGCACCGACCCTCCCGCAGTGCGGCGCTCCCTCAGCACCGACCCTCCCGCAGTGCGACGTTCCCTCGACACCAACCCTCCCACAGTGCGGCGCTCCCTCAGCACCGACCCTCCCACAGTGCGGCGCTCCCTCAGCACCGACCCTCCCACAGTGCGGCGCTCCCTCAGCACCGACCCTCCCACAGTGCAGCGCCCCCTCGGCACCGACCCTCCCGCAGTGCGACGTTCCCTCAGCACCGACCCTCCCACAGTGCGGCGCTCCCTCAGCACCGACCCTCCCACAGTGCGGCGCTCCCTCGGCACCGACCCTCCCGCAGTGCGGCGCTCCCTCAGCACCAACCCTCCCACAGTGCGGCGCTCCCTCGACACCGACCCTCCCGCAGTGCGACGTTCCCTCAGCACCGACCCTCCCACAGTGCGGCGCTCCCTCAGCACCAACCCTCCCACAGTGCGGCGCTCCCTCGACACCGACCCTCCCGCAGTGCGACGTTCCCTCAGCACCGACCCTCCCACAGTGCGGCGCTCCCTCAGCACCAACCCTCCCCACAGTGCGGCGCCCCCTCGGCACCGACCCTCCCACAGTGCGGCGCTCCCTCGGCACCGACCCTCCCGCAGTGCGACGCTCCCTCGGCACCGACCCTCCCACAGTGCGACGCTCCCTCGGCACCGACCCTCCCGCAGTGCGACGCTCCCTCGGCACCGACCCTCCCACAGTGCGGCGCTCCCTCGGCACCGACCCTCCCGCAGTGCGACGCTCCCTCGGCACCGACCCTCCCGCAGTGCGGCGCTCCCTCAGCACCGACCCTCCCCACAGTGCGGCGCTCCCTCGGCACCCACCCCACAGCGCAGCGCTCTCTCAGCACTGACCCTCCCGCAGTGCGGCGCTCCCTCGGCACCGACCCTCCCACAGTGCGGCGCCCCCTCGGCACCGACCCTCCCACAGTGCGGCGCTCCCTCGGCACCGACCCTCCCACAGTGCGGCGCTCCCTCGGCACCGACCCTCCCGCAGTGCGGCGCCCCCTCGGCACCGACCCTCCCGCAGTGCGGCGCTCCCTCGGCACCGACCCTCCCCACAGTGCGGCGCTCCCTCGGCACCGACCCTCCCCACAGTGCGGTGCTCCCTGGGCACCGACCCTCCCACAGTGCGGCGCTCCCTGGGCACCGAGCCGCCACTGTTTCACTCTCTGGACATCCCCATTACATACACCGATCACCCATGGAAACTGCGCACCTTGCCAGGCCAGCCCCCACTCTCTCCTCCACCCCTTTGTGTCCACTTACTTTAGCCTCTTGGCCATCTGTGCACGGACATGAGCTTCTACCTTGGTTGGGTCCTGAACAGCTTCAGTTCCCAGAACCCGCATCAGGTTGGAGATTCGCACTGCGGGGACAAAAAAGGTCAATATCATTCCAAGTTGGGATGGTGAGTGGCTCAGAGGGGGGAACTTGCAGAGGGTGGTGTTCCCCATGTGTCTGCTGCCCCCCCCCCCACCCTTGTCCTTCTAGATGGTAGAGGTGGTGGGTTTGGAAGGTGCTGTTGAAGGAGCCTTGGTGAGTCGCTGCGGGGCATCTTGTAGATGGTACACAGGGCTGTGTGGGTGGTGGAGGGAGTGAGTGTTTGTGGTTAGCGTGTCGATCGAGCGAGGCTGCTCTGTCCTGGATGGTGTCGAGCTTCTCGAGTGTTGTTGGAGCCACACTCATCCAGGCAAGTGGAGATTGTCCCATCACACTCCTGACTTGTGTCCTTGTAGACGGTGGACAGGCTTTGGGGGGAGTCAGGAGGTGAGTTACTCTCCACAGGATTCCCAGCCTCTGACCTGCTCTGGGAGCCACAGTATTTATATGTCGGTGAGTGGCTCGGAGGGGGATCTTGCAGGTGGTGGTGTTCCCCATGTGTCTGCTGCCCTCACTGTCCTTCTACGTGGTTGAGGTGATGGGTCCGGAATAACCTTCTGGTTATGGGAGTTCAGGGAGGAGCGGAGGGAGGGTGCGGGGTACTGAGTTCCCTTTGAATAAAGAACAACACAGCACAGGAAACAGGCTCTTTGGCCCTACAAGCCCACGCCGCCCATTGTAACACTGAGTGCCTCATTCCAATCCTCCTCCTACCTACGCCTTTTGTCCAAAAAGATCACAAAAGGTCACCCCTTCTAACCAGCTGAATAGTTTCGCCCCATATCTTTCCAGAAGGTCGATTCCACACTCACGATTTGGGAGCTAGGACCAGGAGCGTTTCAGACCCCATTTGGAGAATTGTGAGCAGTTTTGGGCCCTGTATCTAAGGAACGATGTGCTGGCCTTGGAAAGGGTCCAGAGGAGGTTCACAAGAATGATCCCTGGAATGAAGAGCTTGTCGTATGAGGAATGGGTTGAGGACTCTGGGTCTGTACTCGTTGGAGTTTAGAAGGATGGGGGGGGGTGCGGGGATCTTATTGAAACTTACAGAGTGAAGTTTATTTATTGGTCACAAGTAAGCCTTAATTAACACTGCAATGACATGACTGTCAATACTGAAAGGCCTGGATAAACTGCACATGGGGAAGAGGTTTCCATTCATCGGAGAGACCAGGATCTGAGGGTACAACCTCAGGCTAAAGGGACGATCCTTTAAAACAGAGATGAGGAGGAATTTCTTCAGCCAGAGAGTGGGGAATCTGTGGAATTCGTTGCCGCAGAGGAGGCCGGGTCACTGAGTGTCTTTAAGACAGAGATCGATAGGTTCCTGATTAATAAGGGGATCAGGGGAAAAGGCAGGAGAATGGGGATGAGAAATGTATCAGCCATGGCGGTACAGACTCGATGGGCCGAATGGCCTGCTCCTCAGTCGTGTGTGAGGGTGGGGTGTCTCCTTACCTTTGGGCTCAGGAGGTGGCATGAGGCCGAGGCGGATCTTCTCCTGCATCTCCTTCAGGCCCTCCCTGCGGGTCTGCCGCCGCAACTTCTTCTGTTCCTTCTTTGTCAGGTAAACGCCCAGTGTCACCGCCTTGTCTGTGTCCACTGCGCGGGGTGCGGGGTGGGAGAGACAGAGAGAAACATAACATCCATCAGCCCAAAACAGACAGCAGCTACACGGCTGCGGATGGAGGGAGCTCAATCGTGTTAGAGGGTCGGCACTGAGGGGGCGCCAACATTATACCCTCCTCTGTAACTTACGCACCTGGAGGACTGATCTGGGTCGGATGCTCCACCAAGTTGGTGATGCCGTGAAAGTTCTGTTCATTCGTCAGGTTCTCCGGAGATCTGTACACGAAAGCAAGTCACATTACTCAAAGAAAGACGGAGCAAAGGAGAGAGATAGCACGATGACAGGTACAGGCCTCAACACCCACCCCCACACCCTATACACACACAAGTTAGCAGTGCCTGGAATGAGTTCATCAGATGTAGGTGCAGAATGAAGCCATCCGGACCATGGAATCCAGTCCACCATTCCATCCTGGCTGTTATGCTCCTCATCCCCATTTTCCTGCCTTCTGCCCGTAACTCTTCAACCCATTAAAAATCTGTCCAACCCCTCCTTAAATGTACTCACTGTCCCGGCATCCGCTGCACTTTGGGGCAGCGAATTCCACAGATTCACAACCCTTTGGGAGTAGTTTCTCCTCCCACTCTGTTTTAAATTTGCTGCCCTTCATCCTGAGACCTCTCGTCCTGGAATGTCCCACAAGAGGAAGCATCCGCTCCCCGTCTACTTTATCCAAACCTTTTATCGTCCTGTAAACCTCAATGTGATCTCCCCCCATTCTTCTGAATTCCAGAGAGTATCGGCCTAAACTGTTCAATCTCTCTTCACATGACAAACCCCTCATCTCTGGAATGAGGGCGATATTGGAATCATTGGAGGAAGTTCACAAGAATGATCCGTGGAATGAAGAGCTTGTCGGATGAGGAACGGGTTGAGGACTCTGGGTCTGTACTCGTTGGAGTTTAGAAGGATGAGGGGGGGATCTTATTGAAACTTACAGGATACTGCGAGGCCCTGGATAGAGTGGACGTGGAGAGGATGTTTCCACTAGTAGGAAAAACTAGAACCCGAGGGCACAACCTCAGGCTAAAGGGACGCTCCTTTAAAACAGAGATGAGGAGGAATTTCTTCAGCCAGAGAGTGGGGAATCTGTGGAACTCTTTGCAGCAGAGGAGGCCGGGTCACTGAGTGTCTTTAAGACAGAGATAGATAGGTTCCTGATTAATAAGGGGATCAGGGGTTATTAAAACCATTCGATTACAGCTGATATGTTTCTCATCCCCATTTTCCTGCCTTCTCCCCCTTTTATTCCAGGGATCATTCTTGTGAACCTCCTCTGGACCCTTTCCAAGGCCGGCACATCCTTCCTTAGATACGGGGCCCAAAACTGCTCACAATTCTCCAAATGGGGTCTGACCCAGAGCCTTACACAGCCTCAGAAGTCCATCCCTGCTCTTGTACATGTCCCGAGCGTGTGTGCGACCATGTGAGGTAGCAGGGGTGCAAAGACAATGCTCCCCCCAGCCCGACGCTTGGAACTCACAGTTCAGTTCCGCCTTGAATGATGTAGGAGTCCCACCACTCAATTTCCGGCACCTCTCCTTCCCTCAGCTCCTTTTTGGGGGCGATCAGAGCGAGCTTGGTCGAGGTCTGGATCCCTGTCTTCTTAGCCGCCTGAGCGATCTCGGTCTGCAGTTTCTCGAGCTGCGCCTAGACTCAGAACACGAGGACCGCATTAGAACATAGAACGTTACAGCGCAGTACAGGCCCTTCGGCCCTCGATGTTGCACCGACCAGCGGAACCAATCTAATAACCTTCGAATCTAAACTATTCCCATGTTATCCATAAGCCTATCCACTGACCATTTGAACGCCCTTAAAGTTGGCGAGTCCACAACTGTTGCAGGCAGGGCATTCCACGCCCTTACTACCCTGCATTAGTGACACAATAGCCCACCAACACGTCTACTTTCCCAGAAGACGAAGGAAATTTGGCATGTCTGCTACAACTCTCACCAACTTTTTCAGATGCCCCATAGAAAGCATTCTTTCTGGTTGTATCACAGCTTGGTCTGGGCTCCTGCTCTGCCCAAGACCACAAGGAAGTACAAAAGGGTCGTAAATGTAGCCCCAATCCCATCACACAAACCAGCCTCCCATCCATTGACTCTGTCTACACTTCCCGCTGCCTCGGGGAAAAGCAGCCGGCATAATCAAGGACCCCCCACACACCCCGGACATTCTCTCTTCCACCTTCTTCCATCGGGAAAAAGATACAAAAGTCTGAGGTCACGTACCGACCGACTCAAGGACAGCTTCTTCCCTGCTGCTGTCAGACTTTTGAATGGACCTACCTCGCATTAAGCTGATCTTTCTCTACACCCTCGCTGTGACTGTAACATTACATTCTGCACCCTCTCCTTTCTTTCTCTATGAACAGTATGCTTTGTCTGTATAGCGCGCAAGAAACAATACTTTTCACTGTATCCCAATACACGTGACAGTAATAAATCAAATCAAATCCCAATGTTCCCTATGCCTTTCCTCACCACCCTCCTCCCTGGGTCATCTCCCGTCTGCCCATCCCTAACTACCTCCTTGGACTCACTCTCTTGTTCCAGCCATTTCAGAGGGAGCAGTTGAGAGTCACCCACATTACTGTGGCTCTGGAGTTACATGTAGGCCAGACTGGGGTAAGGACGGCAGATTTCCTTCCCTAAAGGACACTAGTTTAACGTTTCTTTATTAGTCGCAAATAGACTGACATTAACACTGCAATGAAGTTACAGTGAAAATCCCCTAGCCACCACACTCTGGCGCCCCTTCAGGTACACTGAGGGAGAATTTAGCACGGCCAATCCACCTAGCCTGCACATCTTTGGACATTAAGGGGCAATTTAGCACAGCCAGTCCACCTAACCTGCACATCTTTGGACTGTGGGAGAAAACCGGAGCACCCGGAGGAAACCCACGCAGACACAGGGAGAACATGCAGACTCCACACAGAGCATGATCCAAGCCCGGAATCAAACCCACGTCCCTGGCGCTGTGAGGCAGCAGTGCTAACCCACTGTGCCATCGCACCTCCCAAACTTCTCACTACTCTAATGCATGTCTTTTTGAAGAGCTGTGGTCACTGTTTGGCTTTCCCCTTATGTTTGGGAGTGGGTGAGAAAGGTGCCCAGGGGTTCCCCGGCAGCCTCCGGTACCTTGGTCCGTATCCTCTGGGCTATCTTTTCGAACTTGCCCCTCTCGTGGAAGCGGAAGAGCCTCTTCTGCCGCTGGGAGGGCAGGACGGGTACGCGGGGGTCGTAGAAGGTGTTGGACTCCAGGTCGTCACTGGGCTTCTCCTTGAGCAGCAGCTGCTTGAACTGCTCCCGTTTGACCGCCCGGATGTTGGCCTTCAGCGTGGGCATCCGGTGCGTCAACTCCACCTCCTTGCCCGTGGCGTCCACCGTCCGGCCCTGGTCGTCCAGGATCAGGGGCGTGGGTTTCAGATGCTCCTTCGACTCCACTTTGCTGCCGGCGGAGAGAGAAGCGGTTAGAAGCGCGGCGGGCCGGCCCCAACTCAACATCAGGTGCAGCCCCAGCTGGTCGAATAGTCCGCTCATCAGGCCGGGGGGGGGGGGGGGAAGGGAGGCTTCACTGCTGAGGGAGAGTGTGGGGGGTAGAACTTGAGCACGGACCTTGCAGATAGCTTTAGGAACCCTGATGAGGCTGCACTCTCAGCACAGAGAACAGGTCTCCCAGACCTGTGAGGAGGGGCACAAGAGGCTGGTTGGGCGGGGCGGGGGGGGGGGAGGAAATAACCATCATTGGGGTGGGGGGGGGGGGGCGGAAACGGAGTCCGGAAGTTATGACGATCGGATAGACTGGCCGGGTGAGGGGCTGGGGGGGGGAATCATTTCTCCAGGAATAGGGAGGTTGGAGAGAGGGGGTGGTCAGTGGGGGGTCTTTCCCATCATTAAGGGGTGGAGAAGGTAGGGGTCTAATGGGGTAGACGCACAGGGTGTGTTCCCACATGTGGGTGCGCGCGAGGGCGAGGGAGAGAGGAGGAGTGTGAACGAGCGCACAAACGTGCGTGTGTGCGTAGGCGCGTGCAGGAAGAATACACTGGAACTGGAGCGGGGTGGGGGAAATTCACCAGTAGGAGATAGTCACTGGTAGACTTTTATTTAGCTGGAGGGGCAATGTGGGAAAGCGGGGTTGAGGATTAGTGAATCAGCTAAGGACCTCCTTGAACGGTGGAGCAGACTTGACGGGCCGAATGGCCTGCTTCTGCCGCTGCCCCTTATGGCGTGAACTCAGTGGGGAATCGGGAGAAGGTTCATCACCCGGAACAGACTGGAGGAGGAAGCTGGGTACGCACACGGGGAGAGGGGAGTAGAAGGGCAGGCCCACACCTCCCCCTCCATTTATTAGTCACAAGTAGACTTACATTAACACTGCAATGAAGTCACCTGTTCGGGTACACTAAGGGAGAATTTAGCATGGCCAGTCGACCTGACCACCTCCCCCCCCCCACTGCAGCCAGTGCTGCAGGGATCCACACCTGCCCCCAAAACTGTAGGGAACACCCCCCCCCCCCTAACAAGGACTCCTCTCCCCTCACTGCAGGGACTCACTCTCCCTACCCCACCATTGCAGGAACTCCCTACCCCCTCCCCACCAACTGCAGGGATCCTCCCACCTCACAGCAGGAACCCCCCCCCCCCCCCGCACCCCAGTTGCAGGCCCCCGTCCCCAACACCCACGAATCCACCCCGTGCCCGTTCTCCCCCCCCCCCCCCCCAGGCAGCGGGTACTCACGGCGGCGCGATGCCCATGGCGTGCAGGTTGGCGAGTCCCACCAGGTTGGTGCTCTGAAGCAGGCCGGGTTTCAGCGAGAGCTGGGTCTGGATGCGGGCCTGCAGCTCGGCCGCCTTCTTGGCCTTCTCGATGGCGTCGTTCATGAAGGAGGCGGCCTGCGAGGGCTGGATGGTCTGGCCCATCGGAGGCAGGTCAGCAGCGGGGGCCAGGGGCGAGACCCGCTGGAGAGAGAGGGGAGGAGGGGGAGGGGGGAAGGAGAAGAGGACGGGGGAGGAGGAGGAGGGAGAGAAACAAATCCCAGTCAAAAGGCCGCAGGATGGAGAACGCACGTTGTTCCAGCACCTCGCACGATCACTCCCACCCCCTCGCACGACAACCCCCCACACCCAATTCCGTCTCGCCCCACCCCGCCCCAACCCCTGCAGCAGCGTACGTCCAGGCAATGCTCCAGCGCAGAATCCACGTCAGCCAGTGCGCACAGAAAGATCCCACAAGCAGCAATGCCATAACAAGTCGGATCATTTTGATTCAAGGGACCTGGCCATCACTGGCTGGGTCCAGCGTTTGCTGTCCGCCCCTCGATAAGCTGGTGGACAAGCCGCCTTCCTCAGCAGTCCCACATGCTGCAGGTACACCCACACTGCTGTTAGGGAGTTCATACAATGCAGAATGAGGCCATTCAGCCCATCCAGTCTGCACCCGACCCAGCTTTTTATCTTGCACAGGCCCTAAACCTGTAACCCCATCTAATAAGGGACAATTTAGCATGGCCAATCCACCCTAACCTGCACATCTTTGGACACTAAGGGACAATTTAGCACGGCCAATCCACCTAACCTGCACATCTTTGGACACTAAGGGACAATTTAGCATGGCCAATCCACCTAACCTGCACATCTTTTGGACTGTGGGAGGAAACCCACGCAGACACAGGGAGAACGTGCAGTCTCCACACAGACAGTGACCGGACCGGGAATCGAACCCAGGTCCCTGGCACTGTGAGGCAGCAGTGCTCACCCACCGTTCTGACCCAGCCACAGCGACATCTTTGCGCCTGTGAGACTGGTGAGGACCAACGCTGAGCCGTCCCATCACCCCTTCCCTCCAAACCTTTATGAGCCAGACTGCTGCCTCACAGAATCCCACCCTCAGTTTAAGGAGAAACAGGGAATTTCAGGGAACTTTCTCTCAGGGTTACAAAAGGATATCACATCCATGCAGAGGCCCCACCCCAGGGAACGTAGCAATCACCCTCCTCAGCCACCTCCAACATTGCCCCGTCTGCAACTGGTCTCACAGCCAAGCCCAGCCAGACTCAGTGTGACGTCTCACCTTTACCTGGAAGGAAGGTGTGATCAAACTGAGCTGCCTCTTCCGCTCCTCAATCTGCTTTGTGGCTGCTTCCATCATCTGCTTGATCTGTGGGAGATGGTGAGAAAACAAGACAGGGTTAGATACAGAATAAAGCTTCCTCTACACTGTCCCCCCCATCAAACACTCCCAGGACAGGTACAGCACGGGGTTAGATACAGAGTAAAGCTCCCTCTACACTGTCCCCATCAAACACTTCCAGGACAGGTACAGCACGGGGTTAGATACAGAGTAAAGCTCCCTCTACACTGTCCCCATCAAACACTTCCAGGACAGGTACAGCACGGGGTTAGATACAGAGTAAAGCTCCCTCTACACTGTCCCCCCATCAAACACTCCCAGGACAGGTACAGCACGGGGTTAGATACAGAGTAAAGCTCCCTCTCCACTGTCCCCCCATCAAACACTCCCAGGACAGGTACAGCACGGGGTTAGATACAGAGTAAAGCTCCCTCTACACTGTCCCCCCATCAAACACTCCCAGGACAGGTACAGCACGGGGTTGGATACAGAGTAAAGCTCCCTCTACACTGTCTCCATCAAACTACTTGCAGTTTAAGTAGACTCTGTAGACTGTTTGCTGTTTAAATAGACTCTGTAGACTGTTTGCTGCAGTGTGCTGTTTAAATAGACTCTGTAGACTGTTTGCTGCAGTGTGCTGTTTAAATAAACTGTTTGCTGTAAGGTTTATCACTTTCTATGGGTCCAGCTGGAAATCCTACCCTAGCTGCGTGGCTGTTTGAGGTGCAGACAGACTGACCTGAATTTTGGTCAGCATCCCGGGACTCTCGGTGGGTGGACCAGGGATAATTTCGTTCTCTTCGACCTCCTCAAACCTTGGGATTCGCTTCCTCTTGGAGGACAATTCCCGAGTGACTTCGGAATCCTCGCCAAAAACTTCCTGTCGGCCAGAAGGAAACAGATGAGGTACACGTCCAGATAAAGGAGACCCGGAGGCAGAACAAACATCCTGCATTTATATAGTGCCTTTAACATCTCAGAACACCTCACAGGAGCTTAAACCAGACAGAATCTGATCACAGGATATTAGTAAACAGAATATTAGATCAGTAAAATTCTGGTCAAAGAGCTGAGTTTTGGAAGGGCCTTAAATGAGGAGGGTGTTGGAAAGAGAGGCGGAGAGGGTTAGGGAGGGAATCCCAGAGCTTAGGCTCCCCTGCCCCCAAAGGCACCTGAAGGCACGGCTGCTAATGGCAGGGCGATAGAAATCGGGGGAAGCTTGAGAGGCCGGAATTGGAGGAGCGCAGAGATCTCGGGAGGGTTGTAGGGGCTGGAGAAGGTTACAGAGATAGGGAGAGGGTGTAAGGGGTTACAGAGATAGACAGGGGATGTAAGGGCTGGAGGAGGTTACAGTGATAGGGAGGGGATGTAGGGGCTGGAGGAGGTTACAGATAGGGAGGGGGTGTCGGGGCTGGAGAAGGTTACAGAGATAGGGAGGGGCTGTAGGGGGCTGGAGGAGGTTACAGAGATAGGGAGGGGATATACAGGGCTGGAGGAGGTTACAGAGATAGGGAGGGGGTGTAGGGGGCTGGAGGAGGTTACAGAGATAGGGAGGGGTGGAGGGGGGTGGAGGAGGTTACAGAGATAGGGAGGGGATATACAGGGCTGGAGGAGGTTACAGAGATAGGGAGGGGGTGTCGGGGGCTGGAGGAGGTTACAGAGAGGGTGTAGAGGCTGGAGGAGGTGACAGAGATAGGGAGGGGGTGTAGGGGGCTGGAGGAGGTTACAGAGATAGGGAGGGGTGGAGGGGGGTGGAGGAGGTTACAGAGATAGGGAGGGGATATACAGGGCTGGAGGAGGTTACAGAGATAGGGAGGGGGTGTAGGGGGCTGGAGGAGGTTACAGAGAGGGTGTAGAGGCTGGAGGAGGTGACAGAGATAGGGAGGGGGTGTAGGGGGCTGGAGGAGGTTACAGAGATACAGAGGGGGTGTAGAGGCTGGAGGAGGTGACAGATAGGGCACAGTGAGCGGGCAATGCCAACACCTCAGTGATCACCAGCCGGACAGCAGATTCCCGACCTTCAGCTCTCTCTTCCGATGCTTCTCGCTGCTGGACTTGGAATGCCGGGTGTTGCGACCTTCCTCCACCGCCTCAAACAGCTTGTCCACAAACCGCACGGTCGAGTCATCCAGGAACGGCTTCAGGTGCTCTGCACAGGTTAGCACGAGAGAGAGACAGAGATGGAGAGAGACATTAGGTGTGCCCAATCTTCCTTTCCATTCGTTCCCTCCTCCCCCACATCACCTTGTGGCTCCCTCTATTTACTCAGTTTCACTGTTGAGAGAGTGAGGGTGTTCTCGCTGGCAGGGCTTTCTCACTGCCCCCCACCCCCCAGACCTGGACCATCCCAATAGAAGGTGCAGTGAGTGTACGATCCACCCTGCTGTCTGCCTCTGCGAGGGACCTGACTGAATCAGCCTCCCCCCTACTCTCAGACTGAGACTGACTGCAGAGAGTACCCAACAATGACCTGAAACCCAGGCCGTGAGAAGATGGTGCTTGAAGATGGGTGCTATGGATAGCGCAGTAACAGGCCATTTGGTCCAAAAGACCCATGCTAGCATTCTACTCCACACATGCCCCCTTCCATCCACAAGAGATCACAGAATCATTACAATGCAGAAGGAGACCATTTGGCCCATCGAGTCTGCACTGACAACAATCTCACCCGGGCCCCATCACCCCACATATTTACCCCTCTAATCCCCCTGACACAAAGAGGTAATTTAGCATGGCTAATCCACCCTAACCTGCACATTTTTGGCCACTAAGGGACAATTTAGCATGGCCAATCCACCCTAACCTACACATTTTTGGCCACTAAGGGACAATTTAGCATGGCCAATCCACCCTAACCTGCACATCTTTGGACACTAAGGGGTAATTTAGCATGGCCAATCCACCCTAACCTGCACATCTTTGGACAATAAGGGGTAATTTAGCATGGCCAATCCACCCTAACCTGCACATCTTTGGACACTAAGGGGTAATTTAGCATGGCCAATCCACCCTAACCTGCACATCTTTGGACAATAAGGGGTAATTTAGCATGGCCAATCCACCCTAACCTGCACATCGTTGGACACTAAGAGAATTTAGCATGGCCAATCCACCAAACTTACACATGTTTGGACTGTGGGAGGAAACCAAAGCACCCGGAGGAAACCCATGCAGACATGGGGAGAACGCACCGACAGTGACCAAGGCCGGAATCAAACCCGGATCCTAGCACTGACGCAGCAGTGCTGACCCACTGTGCCATCCTAAGATCAAATTTCCCAATCGATTACGCAACCCAGCCTCCCATCCATTGACTCCGTCTATACTTCCCGCTGCCTTGGGAAAAGCAGCAGCGTAATTAAGGACCCCCCCACGTACCCCGGACATTCTCTCTTCCACCTTCGTACATCAAGGAAAAAGATACAAAAGTCTGAGGTCCCGTACCGACCGACTCAAGAACAGCTTCTTCCCTGCTGCTGTCAGACTTTTGAATGGACCTACCTCGCATTAAGTTGATCTTTCTCTACACCCTAGCTGTGACTGTAACACTACATTCTGCACCCTCTCCTTTCCTTCTCTATGAATGGTATGCTTTGTCTATATAGCACAGAAGAAACAATACTTTTCACTGTATCCCGATACAAATGACAATAGTAAATCAAATCTATGTACTTTATGAACGGTATGCTTTGTCTGTATGGCACGCAAGAAACAATACTTTTCACTGTATACTAATACATGTGACAATAATAAATCAATCTATGTACTTTATGAACGGTATGCCTTGTCTGTATAGCGTGCAAGAAACAATACTTTTCACTGTATCCCAATATATGTGACAATAATAAATCAAATCAAGGGTTTCTGAGAGTGACTCGGGGAACGAGAGTTGAGTGAATGGATTGAGAATCTGGGACTGTTCTCTCTGGAGTAGGTGGAGGGGGCTTTGGGGAAGACCACCAGTGAATGTCTCACCCAAAAGCAGTGCTGTATTGAGGCTCCAATTTTGTACTCAACCCTGGAGAGGGTCTGGAACTCAGAACCTTCCGGCTGGCAGGCAAATGTGCTACCCACTACACCACAGCTGGCAAATCCCGACTGCACCCTGGAGATCCGAGGCAGTCTCCCAACCAAAAACTAACCAGGGTCAAGTCCGCTTCACTTCCACAATCAGGACATTTTCAGGCTGGTGTGGCCTTCCCCAGTCCCGATTTATAACTCCTTCGAATTGGATAAATGATCAATAATATAAACAAAATAAATAAGTTTTAAAGTTTACTGGGGTAGGGGGTGGCACAGGGGTACAATGGTTAGCACTGCTGCCTCACAGTGCCAGGGACCCGGGTTAGAACATAACAGCACAGCACAGGCCCTTCAGCCCTCGATGTTGCACCGACCTGTGAAACCAATCTAAAGCCCATCTAACTTACACTATTCCAATGTCATCCATATGTTTATCCAAAGACCATTTAAATGTTGGTGAGTCCACTGTTGCAGGCAGGGCATTCCACACTCTTACTACACTGAGTAAAGAACCTCCCCTCTGACATCTGTCCTATGTTTTATCACCCCTCAAATTAAAGCCATGTCCCCTCATGCTTGCCATCTCCATCCATGGAAAAGAGGTTCACACTGTCCACCCTATCTAATCCTCTGATCATCTTGTATGCCTCTATTAAGTCACCTCTTAACCTTCTAACGAAAACAGCCTCAAGTCCCTCAGCCTTTCCTCATAAGACCTTCCCACCACACCAGGCAACATCCTGGTAAACCTCCTCTGCACCCTTTCCAATGCCTCCACATCTTTCCTATAATGCGGCGACCAGAACTGTACGCAATACTCCTAGTGCAGCCGCACCAGAGTTTTGTACAGTTGTAACATGACCTCACAGCTCCGAAATTCAATCCCTCTACCAATAAAAGCTAACACACCGTACACCTTCTTAACAATCTTATCAACCTGGGTGCCAACTTTCAAGGATGTATACACATGGACACCGAGATCTCTCTGCTCATCCACACTAACAAGTAACTTACCTTTAGCCCAGTACTCTGTATTCCTATTACTCCTTCCAAAGTGAATCACTTCACACTTTTCCACATTAAACTCCATTTGCCACCTCTCAGCCCAGCTCTGCAGCTTATCTATGTCCCTCTGTAACCTGCAACATCCTTCCACACTGTCCACAACTTCTCCGACTTTAGTGTCATCCGCAAAATTACTAACCCATCCTTCTACACCCAGGTCATTTATGAAAATGACAAAACAGATCCCTGCGGTACACCACTAGTAACTGAACTCCAGGATGAACATTTCCCATCAAACACCACCCTCTGTCTTCTTACAGGTGGCTAATTTCTGATCCAAACCACTAAATCAACCTCAATCTCATGCTTTTGTATCTTCTGCAATAGCCTACCATGAGGAACCTTATCAAACACTTTACTGAAATCCATATCCACCACATCAACTGTCTTACCCTCATCCACCTCTGTGATCACCTTCTCAAAGAACTCAGTAAGGGTTGAGAGGCATGACCTACCCTTCACAAAACCGTGCTGACTATCCCTAATCAAGCTATTCCTTTTTAGATTATTATAAATCCTATCTCTCATAATCCTTTCCAAAACTTTGCCCACAATGGAAGTAAGGCTCACTGGTCTATAATTACCAGGGTTGTTTCTACTCCCCTTCTTGAACAAGGGGACAGCACTTGCTACGCTCCAGTCTTCTGGCAACATTCCTGTAGACAATGACAACCTAAAGATCAAAGCTAAAGACTCTGCAATCTCCTCCCGAGCCTCCCAGGGAATCCCAGGATAAATCCCATTCGGCCCAGGCAACTTATCTATTTTCATACTTTCCAGAATTGCTAACACTTCCTCCTTATGAACCTCAATCCTGAGTCTAATAGTCTGCATCTCAGTATTCTCCTCCACAACATTGTCTTTGACAGGACAGGAGTCGGGTCACTGTCTGTGTGGAGTTTGCATGTTCTCTCTCTGTGTCTACGTGGGTTTCCTCTGGGTGCAAAAAATGTGCCAGTTAGATGGTTTGGCCACGCTAAATTGTCCCTTAGTGTCCAAAGATGTGCAGGGTAGGTGGATTGGCCGTGCTAAATTGTCCCTTAGTGTCCAAAGATGTGCAGGTTAGGGTGGATTGGCCATGCTAAATTGCCCCTTAGTGTCCAAAGATGTGCAGGGTAGGTGGATTGGCCATGCTAAATTGCCCCTTAGTGTCCAAAGATGTGCAGGGTAGGTGGATTGGCCATGCTAAATTGTCCCTTAGTGTCCAAAGATGTGCAGGTTAGGTGGATTGGCCATGCTAAATTGCCCCTTAGTGTCCAAAGATGTGCAGGGTAGGTGGATTGGCCATGCTAAATTGTCCCTTAGTGTCCAAAGATGTGCAGGGTAGGTGGATTGGCCATGCTAAATTGCCCCTTAGTGTCCAAAGATGTGCAGGTTAGGGTGGATTGGCCATGCTAAATTGCCCCTTAGTGTCCAAAGATGTGCAGGGTAGGTGGATTGGCCATGCTAAATTGCCCCTTAGTGTCCAAAGATGTGCAGGGTAGGTGGATTGGCCATGCTAAATTGTCCCTTAGTGTCCAAAGATGTGCAGGTTAGGTGGATTGGCCATGCTAAATTGCCCCTTAGTGT
The DNA here is from genome assembly GCF_965287045.1 of Carcharhinus amblyrhynchos. NCBI lineage: Eukaryota > Metazoa > Chordata > Chondrichthyes > Carcharhiniformes > Carcharhinidae > Carcharhinus > Carcharhinus amblyrhynchos. The sequence goes on along the minus strand of NW_027650096.1, from coordinate 10,572 downwards.
CCAAAGATGTGCAGGGTAGGTGGATTGGCCATGCTAAATTGTCCCTTAGTGTCCAAAGATGTGCAGGGTAGGTGGATTGGCCATGCTAAATTGCCCCTTAGTGTCCAAAGATGTGCAGGGTAGGTGGATTGGCCATGCTAAATTGTCCCTTAGTGTCCAAAGATGTGCAGGGTAGGTGGATTGGCCATGCTAAATTGTCCCTTAGTGTCCAAAGATGTGCAGGGTAGGTGGATTGGCCGTGCTAAATTGTCCCTTAGTGTCCAAAGATGTGCAGGGTAGGTGGATTGGCCATGCTAAATTGCCCCTTAGTATCAGGGGGTTAGTAGGGTAAATACATGGGGCTATGGGGATTGGGCCTGGGTGGGATTATGATTAGAATGGTCTCCTTCTGCACAGTTGGGATTCTATGATTGCCGGCTCGGGTCACTGTCTGCGTGGAATGATGTCAAATTCTCACAGCTGTAGGACTTGTTTGCCTGCTGTGTATCCTTCAGGAAAGCAGTCAATTTTCAGCTCACTCAGCAGGCCTCCTGAGTTCGCAATCGATATCTTAAGCTTAGCAGAGTTAGTTCCACAGGCAAAAATATCTGAAAATGAAGTCTTTGCATAGACTAAAGCGAACAGGGCTAAGCATATATAGGATCTCTTGGTCTCAGTGTAGGGCAGCACAACAGTTAGCACTGCTGCCTCACAGCGCCAGGGACCCGGGTTCGATCCCCAGCTTAGGTCACTGTGTGTGGAGTTTGCACATTCTCCCTGTGTCTGCATGGGTTTCTTCCGGGTGCTCTGGTTTCCTCCCACAGTCTGAATGACGTGCTGGTTAGGGTGGATTGGCCGTGCTAAATTCTCCCTCGGTGAACCCGAACAGGCGCCGGAGTGTGGCAACTAGGGATTTTCACAGTAACTTCATTGCAGTGTTAATCTCAGCCTTACTTGTGACACTAATAAATAAACATTAAAAACTTTAAAAGTTGGATTGGGGGTGATGGCCCCTGGTGGGCAGGCAACTAAGGTGTGACATTAGAAATCATAGAAACCCTACAGTGTAGAAAGAGGTCATTCAGCCCATTGAGTCTGCACTGACCACAATCTCACCCAGGCCCTAACCATATATCCCTACATATTTAACCGCTAATCCCTCTACCCTATGCACCTAGGGTCGCTAAGAGGCAATTTTAGCACAGCCAATCAACCTAACTCATGCGTCTTTGGACTGTGGGAAGAAACCAGAGTACCCAGAAGAAACCCATGCAGACACGAGGAGAATGTGCAAACTCCACACAGACAGCGACCCAAGCCAGGAATCGAACCCAGGTCCCTGAGCTATGAAGCAGCAGTGCCAACCATTGTGCTACAGTGCCGCCGAAAAGTTAGTGTACCTTAAGAAAGTTTTTTTTTAAATCGTGATCTCTGCAGCTCTGCTGTTGAGCTGTCTACCAGATGTCCTTTTATTGCTCCTTAAGTGGCCTAAATGGGGGCTTCAGGTCCTTTCTGAGATCAGTTCTATGACTCTGCGTTGTTCGGAGGAAATCTACCTGGTAGGTCAGGTCTCAGGAGTTTTTTCACTGAAATTAATGAATTGGTGAGTCAGCGCTCTGAGACTACATTATTGGACTTGTGTCAATTTTTAGGGGAGGATTGAATAGAGCAGGTGAATTGGCTAGAGAACATTTGAAAGAGGCAGAGCACATGGTGTTAATCCTGCCTTCCTTTGCTGTCGCCACAAATACTGCAGATACTGGAAATGTGCAATAAATGCTGGAAATAGCAAGCGGGTCAGGCAAGAGAGAGAGGAGAAAGAAGAGTTCACGTTTCAGACCCATGACTTTTTCATCAGAAGAGGGTAAGATGTAATGATTTAGAGAAGGCAAAGGGATGGGTAAAGTGACTTGTGTGAGGGTGGCAGGCAGGAGAGGTTTAATTGAGTCAGGAAGGCTGTGACAGTGCCTTATTGACGCGTGACGTGCTGTTCCTCAAGCTAATGTTGGGAGAAATATCTCAGAGCGGGGGGGGTCGAGAGGAGGTTCACAAGAATGATCCCTGGAATGAAGAGCTTGTCGGATGAGGAACGGGTTGAGGACTCTGGGTCTGAACTCGTTGGAGTTTAGAAGGATGAGGGGGGATCTTATTGAAACTTACAGGATACTGCGAGGCCCTGGATAGAGTGGACGTGGAGAGGATGTTTCCACTAGTAGGAAAAACTAGAACCCGAGGGCACAACCTCAGGCTAAAGGGACGATCCTTTAAAACAGAGATGAGGAGGAATTTCTTCAGCCAGAGAGTGGGGAATGTGTGGAACTCTTTGCTGCAGAGGAGGCCGGGTCACTGAGTGTCTTTAAGACAGAGATAGATAGGTTCCTGATTAATAAGGGGGGGGGGGGAGTAATATCCCCTATATCAAGCAGAGGGGCAGGCAGTCACATCAGATGGCCCCTCGATGATCTGGGCCTGTAAATGACCACCTTGGGAAGGCAGTCCCTCTTTATATGCGCTCAAGACACTCAATCCATACGCCCGAACTGTCTGTTCTATACCGCAGCAATGCAATGGATGTTCACAGCCCCCAAGGGTCAGGAAGGGGGACTTCCAACTCACCCACTGTCTTTTTCTTGTCCATTCCTTTGCCGACACAGTTGAGCGCAGCCGTGACCACTGTCTGCTCTGAGAAACCGAGCACCCTCTTCACTGTCTTCTCCACCCATGGCTTCAGCTCGTCAAGGTCTCGTTTGGACAGTGAGAGTGACATCTCTGCAGGACTTGGGGAGAAAGGGGAATGGAAACAGAGCAACTGTGAGGATAGAGACTTACAAACCCAATCGTCACAGCAATGTGCACACCTAGACAGGACAACGGTGACTTGATCTCCACTCAGAAGGTCACTGGTTCAAGAATGTTCCTGCACTTTCTTCACAATGCAGCAATGCTGCGCCATGGGAGGGTTGGTGCTGAGGGAGCGCTGCAATGAGGGGCGCTCCCTCCCTGGTTGAGAGACAGATATCCCCCCCCCACCCCAAACAACATCCCCTCCCTGGTTGATATACAGGATATTCCTCCCCCGACTCCTCCCCTCTCTGGTTGATATACGGGATTCCACCCCACCCCCCGACCTCTCTGGTTGATATACAGGATATTCTAACCCCCCCCCACCACTCCCTGGTAGATATACAGGATATTCTCCACCCCCCGCTCCCTGGTTGACATACAGGATATTCCCCCCGACCCCCCGACCGCTCCCCGGTTGATATACGGGATATTTCCCCCTCCCCAACTCCCCTGTTGACGTACGGGATATTCACCACCCCCACCAACTCCCCTGTTGACGTACGGGATATTCACCACCCCCACCAACTCCCCTGTTGATATACGGGATATTCTACCCCCCCCCACCACCCGCTCCTGGTTGATATACGGGATATTTCCCCCCCGCCAACTCCCCTGTCGATGTACGGGATATTTCCCCAACTCCCCTGTCGATGTACGGGATATTTCCCCCCCAACTCCCCTGTCGATATACGGGATATTTCCCCAACTCCCCTGTCGATGTACGGGATATTTCCCCCCCAACTCCCCTGTCGATGTACGGGATATTTCCCCAACTCCCCTGTCGATGTACGGGATATTTCCCCCCCAACTCCCCTGTCGATATACGGGATATTTCCCAAACTCCCCTGTCGATATACGGGATATTTCCCCCCCAACTCCCCGGTCGATGTGCGGGATATTTCCCCCCCAACTCCCCTGTCGATATACGGGATATTTCCCCAACTCCCCTGTCGATATACGGGATATTTCCCCAACTCCCCTGTCGATATACGGGATATTTCCCCAACTCCCCGGTCGATGTACGGGATATTTCCCCAACTCCCCTGTCGATGTGCGGGATATTTCCCCCCCAACTCCCCTGTCGATGTACGGGATATTTCCCCAACTCCCCGGTCGATGTGCGGGATATTTCCCCCCCAACTCCCCTGTCGATATACGGGATATTTCCCCAACTCCCCGGTCGATGTGCGGGATATTTCCCCCCCAACTCCCCTGTCGATATACGGGATATTTCCCCAACTCCCCTGTCGATGTACGGGATATTTCCCCAACTCCCCTGTCGATGTACGGGATATTTCCCCAACTCCCCTGTCGATATACGGGATATTTCCCCCCCAACTCCCCTGTCGATGTGCGGGATATTTCCCCCCCAACTCCCCTGTCGATGTACGGGATATTTCCCCCCCAACTCCCCTGTCGATGTGCGGGATATTTCCCCAACTCCCCTGTCGATGTACGGGATATTTCCCCAACTCCCCTGTCGATGTACGGGATATTTCCCCAACTCCCCTGTCGATATACGGGATATTTCCCCCCCAACTCCCCTGTCGATGTGCGGGATATTTCCCCCCCAACTCCCCTGTCGATGTACGGGATATTTCCCCCCCAACTCCCCTGTCGATGTGCGGGATATTTCCCCAACTCCCCTGTCGATATACGGGATATTTCCCCCCCAACTCCCCTGTCGATGTACGGGATATTTCCCTAACTCCCCTGTCGATGTACGGGATATTTCCCTAACTCCCCTGTCGATGTGCGGGATATTTCCCCAACTCCCCTGTCGATGTACGGGATATTTCCCCAACTCCCCTGTCGATGTACGGGATATTTCCCCCCCAACTCCCCTGTCGATGTACGGGATATTTCCCCAACTCCCCTGTCGATGTACGGGATATTTCCCCCCCAACTCCCCTGTCGATGTACGGGATATTTCCCCAACTCCCCTGTCGATGTACGGGATATTTCCCCAACTCCCCTGTCGATGTACGGGATATTTCCCCCCCAACTCCCCTGTCGATGTACGGGATATTTCCCCAACTCCCCTGTCGATGTACGGGATATTTCCCCCCCAACTCCCCTGTCGATGTACGGGATATTTCCCCAACTCCCCTGTCGATATACGGGATATTTCCCCCCCAACTCCCCTGTCGATATACGGGATATTTCCCCAACTCCCCTGTCGATGTACGGGATATTTCCCCCCCAACTCCCCTGTCGATGTACGGGATATTTCCCCCCCAACTCCCCTGTCGATATACGGGATATTTCCCCAACTCCCCTGTCGATATACGGGATATTTCCCCAACTCCCCTGTCGATGTACGGGATATTTCCCCAACTCCCCTGTCGATGTACGGGATATTTCCCCAACTCCCCTGTCGATATACGGGATATTTCCCCAACTCCCCTGTCGATGTACGGGATATTTCCCCCCCAACTCCCCTGTTGATGTACGGGATATTTCCCCAACTCCCCTGTCGATGTACGGGATATTTCCCCCCCAACTCCCCTGTCGATATACGGGATATTTCCCCAACTCCCCTGTCGATGTACGGGATATTTCCCCCCCAACTCCCCTGTCGATATAGGGGATATTTCCCCAACTCCCCTGTCGATGTGCGGGATATTTCCCCCCCAACTCCCCTGTCGATATACGGGATATTTCCCCAACTCCCCTGTCGATGTACGGGATATTTCCCCAACTCCCCTGTCGATGTACGGGATATTTCCCCAACTCCCCTGTCGATGTGCGGGATATTTCCCCAACTCCCCTGTCGATGTGCGGGATATTTCCCCCCCAACTCCCCTGTCGATGTACAGGATATTTCCCCAACTCCCCTGTCGATGTACGGGATATTTCCCCAACTCCCCTGTCGATGTACGGGATATTTCCCCAACTCCCCTGTCGATGTGCGGGATATTTCCCCAACTCCCCTGTCGATGTGCGGGATATTTCCCCCCCAGCTCCCCTGTCGATGTACGGGATATTTCCCCAACTCCCCTGTCGATGTACGGGATATTTCCCCCCCAGCTCCCCTGTCGATGTGCGGGATATTTCCCCAACTCCCCTGTCGATATACGGGATATATCCCCAACTCCCCTGTCGATGTGCGGGATATTTCCCCAACTCCCCTGTCGATGTACGGGATATTTCCCCAACTCCCCTGTCGATGTACGGGATATTTCCCCCCCAGCTCCCCTGTCGATGTACGGGATATTTCCCCAACTCCCCTGTCGATATACGGGATATTTCCCCAACTCCCCTGTCGATATACGGGATATTTCCCCAACTCCCCTGTCGATGTACGGGATATTTCCCCAACTCCCCTGTCGATGTACGGGATATTTCCCCCCCAACTCCCCTGTTGATGTATGGGATATTTCCCCAACTCCCCTGTTGATGTACGGGATATTTCCCCCCCAGCTCCCCTGTTGATGTATGGGATATTTCCCCAACTCCCCTGTCGATGTACGGGATATTTCCCCCTCCCCAACTCCCCTGTCGATATACGGGATATTTCCCCAACTCCCCTGTCGATGTACGGGATATTTCCCCAACTCCCCTGTCGATATACGGGATATTTCCCCAACTCCCCTGTCGATGTACGGGATATTTCCCCAACTCCCCTGTTGATGTACGGGATATTTCCCCCTCCCCAACTCCCCTGTCGATGTACGGGATATTTCCCCAACTCCCCTGTCGATGTGCGGGATATTTCCCCCCCAACTCCCCTGTCGATGTACGGGATATTTCCCCAACTCCCCTGTCGATGTACGGGATATTTCCCCAACTCCCCTGTCGATGTACGGGATATTTCCCCCCCAACTCCCCTGTCGATGTACGGGATATTTCCCCAACTCCCCTGTCGATGTGCGGGATATTTCCCCCCCAACTCCCCTGTCGATGTACGGGATATTTCCCCCCCAACTCCCCTGTCGATGTACGGGATATTTCCCCCCCAACTCCCCTGTCGATGTACGGGATATTTCCCCCCCAACTCCCCTGTCGATGTACGGGATATTTCCCCAACTCCCCTGTCGATATACGGGATATTTCCCCCCCAACTCCCCTGTCGATGTACGGGATATTTCCCCCCCAACTCCCCTGTCGATGTACAGTATATTTCCCCAACTCCCCTGTCGATGTACGGGATATTTCCCCAACTCCCCTGTCGATGTACGGGATATTTCCCCAACTCCCCTGTCGATATAGGGGATATTTCCCCCCCAACTCCCCTGTCGATGTACGGGATATTTCCCCAACTCCCCTGTCGATATACGGGATATTTCCCCCCCAACTCCCCTGTCGATGTACGGGATATTTCCCCCCCAACTCCCCTGTCGATGTACGGGATATTTCCCCCCCAACTCCCCTGTCGATGTACGGGATATTTCCCCCCCAACTCCCCTGTCGATATACGGGATATTTCCCCAACTCCCCTGTCGATGTACGGGATATTTCCCCCCCAACTCCCCTGTCAATGTACGGGATATTTCCCCAACTCCCCGGTCGATATAGGGGATATTACCACCCCCCCATCCCCGGTCGATATAGGGGATATTATCCCCCCCCCCGGTTGATATAGGGGATATTACCACCCCCCCATCCCCGGTCGATATAGGGGATATTATCCCCCCCCCATCCCCGGTCGATATAGGGGATATTATCCCCCCCCCATCCCCGGTCGATATAGGGGATATTACCACCCCCCACTCCCCGGTCGATATAGGGGATATTACCACCCCCCACTCCCCGGTCGATATAGGGGATATTACCCCCCCCCACTCCCCGGTCGATATAGGGGATATTACCCCCCCCCACTCCCCGGTCGATATAGGGGATATTACCACCCCCCCATCCCCGGTCGATATAGGGGATATTACCCCCCCCATCCCCGGTCGATATAGGGGATATTACCACCCCCCCATCCCCGGTCGATATAGGGGATATTACCCCCCCCATCCCCGGTCGATATAGGGGATATTACCCCCCCCCATCCCCGGTCGATATAGGGGATATTATCCCCCCCCCGGTCGATATAGGGGATATTACCACCCCCCCATCCCCGGTCGATATAGGGGATATTACCACCCCCCATCCCCTGTCGATATAGGGGATATTACCACCCCCCCATCCCCGGTCGATATAGGGGATACTATCCCCCCCGGTCGATATAGGGGATATTACCCCCCCCCCATCCCCGGTCGATATAGGGGATATTACCACCCCCCATCCCCGGTCGATATAGGGGATATTACCACCCCCCCATCCCCGGTCGATATAGGGGATATTATCCCCCCCCCGGTCGATATAGGGGATATTACCACCCCCCCATCCCCGGTCGATATAGGGGATATTACCCCTCCCTCCCTGGTTGATATAGAGGATATTAGCCCTCCCTCCTCAGTTGATATAGAGGATATTATCCCCCCCCCATCCCCGGTCGATATAGGGGATATTACCACCCCCCCATCCCCGGTCGATATAGGGGATATTACCCCCCCCATCCCCGGTTGATATAGGGGATATTACCACCCCCCCATCCCCGGTCGATATAGGGGATATTATCCCCCCCCCCCGGTCGATATAGGGGATATTACCACCCCCCCATCCCCGGTCGATATAGGGGATATTACCACCCCCCATCCCCGGTCGATATAGGGGATATTATCCCCCCCCCCCGGTTGATATAGGGGATATTACCCCTCCCTCCCTGGTTGATATAGAGGATATTAGCCCTCCCTCCTCAGTTGATATAGAGGATATTAGCCCTCCCTCCTCAGTTGATATAGAGGATATTAGCCCTCCCTCCTCAGTTGATATAGGGGATATTATCCCCCCCCCGGTTGATATAGGGGATATTACCCCTCCCTCCCTGGTTGATATAGGGGATATTAGCCCTCCCTCCTCAGTTGATATAGGGGATATTACCCCTCCCTGGTTATATCCTCCCTCCCCCACCATGATTAGGGGGGTTGGAAACTCCAGGGCGCCTGGAAAGTTCTAGATGGAGCTCAATGTGGGTCCAGTCTCCCCACTCTGGGGGAGAAGGGGGTTGTTGTTAAGGGGCTCCAGGCCTCCCCCTCCCGGGCGAGGCCTCAGGCCTGCAGCCCCCTCCCCCTGCCCCTGCCCTGGCCTCCCCAGCCGCTCACTCACCTCCTCCTCCCCCTGCCCGCGACAACTGCAGGCGCCGGAAGTCGGTGTCGCTGCTTCAGCCGTCCGCCACCGGAAGTCAGTGTCCCCCCTCACCCATCCGCCAGCCACCGGAAGTCAGTGTCAAGGTTCCCCACCCAGCTTCTCTTACCGACTCACAGACCGGAAGTCACTGTGTCAAGGCTCCCCTCTCGCCCTCACCGGAAGTCGATGTCTGCAGCCTGGATTGGGATGGCCGCCCTCACCGGAAGTGGACGTCTCCGCCTCACCGCTCCTCCAGTCAAGCGACCGCCGTCACCGGAGGTTGGTGTCAATGTCGATTGGATTGGCCGCCCTCGCCGGAAGTTGACGTCTCCGCCTCACCTCCTCCAGTCTAGCGACCGCCCTCACCGGAAGTTGGTGGCAATATCCATGGGGTCTGTCGCCCTCACCGGAAGTGGGCTTCACTTACCTCTCCTCCCCTACCCCGCCCTCCTTCCAGACATTGTCAACCCAGCCGCTTGCACCACAGATTTGGGGGTGTCGGATGGGTCGGCCGCACTCAACGGAGTCACTGTCTAAAAAAAACTCTATTCTCTCCTCACAGGATTGCTGCCAAACCGGCTGAGATTTTTCCAGCTGTCACTGTGCCAACCCAACCCGCCCTCACCGGAAGTGGCTGTCACTGCCTAGCTCTTTCCATGAACTGGATGCCCTCACCGGAAGTGGATTCCACCGCCACTCGTGGTTCAGGCGCCCTTACCGGAAGTGAGCTTCACCTCCTCTTCATGGGACGGCCGCCCTCACCGGAAGTGGGTGTCACTGCAGCCCAAACCGCTCTTACTGAAAGGGGCGGCATCGCCTCTCATTGGTTGGTGCGCCCTCACCGGAAGTAGATGTCACTGCCGACCTTTTCCATCTACCCCAAACAGCCCTCACCGGAAGTGGACTTCACCTCCTCTGAAATGGGGCGGACCGCCGCTTGGGACTCGGTGTTACACCCAAAAGTGGCCGAGGTGGCGGGGAGGGTTGCAACAGCGAATAGCGTCCCCCTCCCTCTTCACCAGCTCCCCGCCAACACCTGCTGCAGCTGTGCGTGCGCGCACGAGGAAGCCAACGGTCGCCTCAGCCCTGCCCCCTCCCGCCCCAAGCTGCCGTATCTTCCTCCAGGCCGCTTGGGGCGCCACAGGAGGCCGCCACCAGCCCCCAGGGAATGATCTAGGACGGACGGAGGGGGAGGAGGGGGAGGAGGAGGGGGGGAGGAGGAGGGGGGAGGAGGAGGGGGGGGGAGGGGGGAGGAGGGGGGGGGGGGGGGGGAGGGGGGGGGAGGGGGGAGGGGGGGGGAAGGGGGGAGGGGGGGGAGGGGGAGGGGGGGAAGAAGAGGGAGGGAAGAAGAGGAGGGGGGAAGAAGAGGGAGGGAGGGAGGGAGGGAGGGAGAGGGAAGAAGAGGGAGGGAGGGAGGGGAGGGAGGGAGGGAGGGAGGGAGGGAGGGAGGGGAAGGAAGAGGGAGGGAGGGAGGGAGGGGGAAGAAGAGGGGAGGGAAGGAGGGAGGGGGAAGAAGAGGGAGGAGGAAGGGGAGGGAGGGGAGAAGAGAAGAGGGAGGGAGGGAGGAGAGGG